>NW_022589758.1:0-90933 GCF_004348235.1 Phoca vitulina
TCACACTGATCAGGTATTGGTCAACATATCTCAACCACAGTAGTGATAATGACAATTTTGTAGGTGTCCTGTAGAAGTTGTATTACCTGACAATGTTCTTGACCTTGGAGTACTAGAGATATTCAGGCAGACTTAATCCTTTCATAATGATGGAAATGACCAAGCTTATTGATAGGTGTCCTTTTAGAATAAGCTGTGTCCTTTTACACATATATCATCATGTGTTTTTTAGGTTCCTGTCAAGAGATGATGATGAACCTAACCCTAGTCATTGTCTGCGGACATTTCTGTTACCCAGGTAGGTGGTGATTTTCACCTTCACCATTTCAAATCATTTGATCTTCACATATCAAATAACTGTTATTGATCGACTAAACTTGCTTGCCATGTTGTTTTTTTTTTTTTCATATGATCAGGTAAGAAATGATAGCATTTTACCATTTATTGTAACCATTCTCTTCTGTTTCTATTTCAGAGAAAATATATGTTTCTTTATGTGAGTATTAGGCGAATTATGCCATGAATACCCATAATCATGGAGTGGTGTGTTATGGTAGTAATGTTGGTGTTTTCGCAGGTGAGCAGGAAAGAGATGATGGTGTATCTATCTTTGGCATGGACATTGAAGTATTTCAACAATCCAGAAAGATCTGATGGGTCCTGCAGTGTTGCCAATGAACAGGAGTATTTGCAGTATCCTCCTAGGAGCAAAGGAGGGTCCGTAGACACATTTTTCACAGAGTGTTGTTTAAATTACCATCAAGAGGTCATGGTAAATTTCAGAATGATCATTGATGGGACTTAGCTTGTATTCAGGTAAGTGATGATATCGGCTTTCAGCACCCTACAAATTGATTTTCAAGTATTTATGTAAATGTAAGTGGTGTTCCTTACTGTGCTGTTATCATGTTTCCATGCAGGTATCCAGTTAAGAAATGATACTCTCCCAATTAATGCTAGTAAGTATATGCCCTTTTTATTTATTTTTTAAATTTAGGTACAATATGTATTTAACGTTAGTACTGATAAAGGGATATGCAGGTCCAGGTAACTTCTACTGTTGCACATCAAGTATTGACCATGAGATTTCTACAAGTACTCATAGAAGACAAGTTAGTATGTCTAAGGGTGGTGTTGACCTTAAAGTTCTACCAAAATCCATGTGGTGTTATGTTGCCCTTTATGATGGAAGTGACCAAGATTATTTGCAAATGTACTATTTCTTTCTGCGGGTAGACAAGTTGTATCTTGCAACAACACATTTTTTGAGCGTGTTTCTCAAGGTTCTGTGCAGTCATGATATCACAGTGAAGCAGACAGTGGTTGTCAGGGGGAGCTTGCTGGTAACCAGGCACGTGATAAAGTGGGTCTTATCTCAGTTCAGAAATCTGATCTTCAGCTACCTAGGTGAGTGAGGATGGTGTCTCTAACACAGTGTACCACACTTTTTTGTAAGTTTCCTGTTAAGTTCATTGCTCGTTTACAGATATGAGATGGTGTGACATTAACTCATTAGATACATTCACTTTTTATATTAGAAAAAGTTTATTGGGCCCTGTGAGTGTTGAAGGATAACACCTATCCAGCTATTTATCATGGTGTCTTCCCCCACAGTACTACCCATAGATTTTCTGTAGGTGTCCAGTGAAGTAAGGCTGATTTTATCTGACATCAGTGTTGATGATCTTTGATTACTGAAAATACCCAGGTAGAGTTGCTGTGTCCCATAATGATGGAGCGACCAGGTTATTTGCAGATACCTTGCTAGAAAAAAGTTGTTTTCTTTAACATAGATCTCATCATGTCTGGACAGCAACCTGAAAAAGACATCGCTGTGCACCTAGCATTGATGTTAATGGCAGACATTGCTGGTATGTTTCCAGGTAAGCAAGGTTGTGGGCCTAAACCACAGCATAGGCCATCTGATCTCCAGGTATCTAGGTAAGTGATGATGGTGTCTCTAAGAGTTGTTACCATGATTTCTTTGCAGGTATTCAGGTAGGAATTGATAGTCCTTACTAATTCTACTAATTCTAGTCCTTACTAATTACTATTTTAGAAAAGATTTTTGCTTAACCTGTGAGTGATGAGGGATTGCCATACCGAGGTAATTAATATTATGTTCTCAACCACAGCAGTAACCAACAATTTTGCAGGTGTCCTATGAAGAAGTACTGTCTTACCTGGTGATGATTTTGACCTTGGAGTACTACAAGTGTTCAGGTAGAGTTGATATGTCTCATAATGATAAAGTGACCAAGGTTATTTACAGGTGTCCTGGTAGAACAAGTTGTGTCCCTTTACCCATATATCATGTGTTTTTCAGGGTCCTGTTAAAAGACTTCAGTTAATCTGATGATGGTTGTTAAGGTGGAGACATTTCTGGTATTCAGGTATCTGATGAGGTGTACTTCCACTACATCAGACCCTCTGATCTTCATGAGTCTACCTCCATTAAAATTTGTTGATTGCTTGAACTTGTTTTACCATGTGGGTTTTTTTTAAGACATTCAGGCAGAAATGATAGTGTTTTTACCAATTCTAGCAAACCTGTTCTCCTACTTTTTTATATTTTAGAGGAAATTTACATATAACCATGTGAATATTTAGCAATTCATGGGTATTCATGGAATAAACAGTTGTGGGTCACACAAGTTACCATGGTATTTTTGTAGGTGAGCAATCAGAACATGATGGCGATGGCATAGACCTTGGAGTACTGCAAGATCCCAGGTAGAGTTGATGGGTCCTACAATGATGTAAGTGCCCAAGATTACTTCCATGACCTGGTAGAGAGGGTATTCTGTAGACCCATTTGTCACAGTGTGTTTTTCAAGTTCCTGTCAAGAAATCATGGTGAACCTCATAATGATCAATTATTGGACTTTGCTTTTATCCAGGTAAGTGATGATGTAGGCCTCAAACACCCTAGAAACAATCTAACCATCTGATATGTGGGTAAGTGTGGATGGATTTCCCAACTTTTTTGTGACTATGTTTTTGTTTTTACAGGTATTCAGGTAAGAAATGATACAGTCCCAACAAATGCTAGTAATTATTTAAAGTTTAGATGTAATGTGTGTTTAACCCTAGTGGTGACAGAGGGATATGCAGGTGTCCAGGTAAGTTATCCTACTGTTCCACCCCGCAGTATTGAGCAGGAATTTTTTTACAGGTACTCAGGAGATGATGGTTTCTCTAACAGTGGTGTTGACCTTGAAGTTCTAGTTCTGCCAAGATCCAAGTAGTGTTGATGGGTTTTCTAATGATGGAAATAACCAGTGTTAATTATATTGTTTTCTTTTCCCCAGGTAAAACAACTTTTGTCTTTTTTATAGGTGTATAAACTATTAATAGACAAGGCCTACAGATTTATTTCTTCTTGGACACCCCCACAGTGTGGCTGTGGCGGCCTGTGGTTTTGGTGTGCTGGCCTCAGACACGAATTCCCCAGAAGTGGCACAGCCCTCTGTGGGCCCAAATCTTCTTTAGTCACTCCAGGTCTTCACGAAGTTCGTTGTCCAGACCATTGGCCAGGACCTGGCTATATATTCCATTCTTCATGTCCTTTTGTCTGTTCAAAAACCAGTTTGGGATCTTACACTGGCATGGATTCTGCATGTGTAATGGTGATCACACATTCCACCTCACCCTTAGGGAGCTCTCATGCCCTCTTTGTGAAATCGGTGTCTGTAACACCACGTGAGCATATCTTCACCCCACACCCTGAGTTGCAGTGATGGCAAAGGCTCTTTTCTGCTGCCCATCGATATTGGTGTTGAGTACTCGGAAAATGTGCTGGACTTCTCAGGGATCACTAGGGACGTGACGGCAGCCCCGGCAGCAGTGTGTAGGCCCCCTGTGGAAGAGCAAGACAACTTTTGTCTTAAACATACTTGTTAATTGTGTTTTTTCAGGTTATGGTGGTTAGTCCTGTTACAGTGAACCTAGAAATGCTCATTAATGGGACCCTGCTCATAACCTGGTACGTGATATTGTGGATGTTACACCATAGTTGAGATCACCTGTTCTTCAGATGTCTCAGTAAGTGAGGATGGTGTCCCGAACACAGTGTTAGCATGTTTTTTCTGTAGGTATCATGCTGAAGTCTTTGTTGTTGTACAGGTATGAGATGATGTCACATTAACTCACTAGACCTTCATATTTTCAGGTATGTATGTAATTAATGATGTTTTGAATAGTCTTATATTACCCATATTTCTGGCTTGTATGCAGTAAGATTAATTTGTCCCTCACAATACGAGTAAGCACAACATTTTACAGTATTCTTGTTCAGAGATTGTGTTTCATACACTCCTACTGATAAAAGGATAAGCAGGTATCCAGATATTCTATCGTATTGTCCATCTTCACAATATTAAACATGAAACTTTTACAGGTATCTCTTTAAGAGGAGAAGATATCTCCTACCAGGGTTTAGTCTTGGACTGCTGCAAGTATCCAGATGGTGGTGATGAGTCTCAAAAGGATGCCCTTGACCAATGGAAACTGCAGTAGACCTGGTAGAACAAGACATGTACTGAACACGTTTTCCACATTGTGTTTTTCAGGTTTACGTGAAGACCTCCTGATTAATAGGCTCCCCTATCATATTTAATGAGGCATATAGAGGTATCAAGGCAAGTGCTGATATGGGCCTAAACCACAGCACTCTCTTTCTGATCCTACTGTGTAGGTAAGTGATTGTGTTCCTGACACTTCTTGTTAACTATGATTTTGTTGCTGGTATTCAGGTAAGAAATGATAGAGTCCTTACCAAATCTAGTGACCATGACTTTACACTTTTTACATTTTAGAGATAACTTATGTTTAACTCTGTGATTGTATCTATGATTGTATCTATAATTTAGAGATAACTTATGTTTAACCCTTGATTGTATCTATAATTGTCAAGGAGTTCCCATGCCAGTAGTAACCACAGTAATTGTGCAGGAGTCCAATGAAAACATGATGGTCTCTTCTGACAAAGGCGTTGATCTGAATTAATGCAAGTATCAATGTGTTCCATGATGTGTTCCATAATAATGGAAGTGAAAAGGATTATTAGCAGGTGCTCTGGTGGAACAAGTTGTGTATTTAAACACATTTGTCCTATCTGTTTCTTCAGGTTCTTGTCAAGAAAACCCAGTGGACCTAAAAATATTCATTAACGGAACCTTGCTCTTAACCTGGTAAGTGATAAAGTGGGTTCTGCCACAATCCAGACAGTCTGATCTTCAACATGAAGGTAGATGAGGGTGGTGTCACCAACACTGGTGTTACCATGTTTGTTTGCAGGTATCCTGTTAAGGTCGTTGTTAGTATACACGTATGAGATGATACGACATTATCTTATTAGAGACATTTCTTATTTCTAGGTATCTATGTAATTAATGTTTGAGACTCCTATATTTATGTTATTTTTGCCATGTATTCTGTTAAGAAATTAATGTGTCCCTAATAACAGTAGTAAGAATGTGATTTTCTGTATTCTTGTTTAGAGATACTGTGTATTTTACACTAGGAGTGACAGAGAGACCCGGGTATTCTGTTGCATAGTCTATCAGAGCATTATTGACCATGGAATTTTTGCAGGAGGTATCCATCAAGAGAGGAAGGTGTGTCCTCAGCTTTCACCTGCGAGTTCCATAAGCAACCAAGAGAAATTGCAGGTGTAGTAGAAGGATTTATTCTCCACAATGTGGTTTTCAGGTTCATGTCAGAACATTATGATAAGCCCATTATTGGTAGATAACATGGGACATAGCTGGTGTCAAGGTCAGTGACGAAGTGGGCCTAAACCCACAGCACAGGCCATCTTAACTTTCTTACACATATAAGTAAGTAATATTAGTTTGCCTAAACTTCTGGTCGCCATATTTTTCTCGCTTGCCGTTTGTTTGTTTAGGTATTTAAGTTTAGAAACGATAGTATCCTTATCAATACAAGTAACCATGTACCTTTCTTTATTTCAGAGAAAATTTGTTTAACCCTGGGAGTTTTGAGTGATTTATGGGTATCCGCATAATGATTACGGACTTCCGTGGCACAATAGCACCCGTGTGTTACTTAACAGCAGTTAGGAGGTGACGTTGTTTTTAACAGTGGTGCAGACCGTGGAGTACCGCAGGTATCCAGGCAGAGGTGAGGTTATTTGGAGGTGTGCTGGTGGGAAATAAGTGTCCATAGACACACTTGTCACGGTGTGGTTTTCAGGTTCCTGTCAAGAGATTGTGGTGAACTTCATAATGATTTTTATCAGCAACATTGCTGATTGCCGTAAGTGATGATATTTCTCAAGCATCCCCACAGACCTTCTGATAGCATCACTAGCATTGTGTAACCATGGTTTTGTTTTGGGTTTTTTTGAGCAGGTATTCAGGTAAAAATAGTATCTCAAACAATGCTAGTAAGCATTAGCTCTTACAGGATTAAGGCTCAGTTGGTGGAGCACGCGACTCTTGATCTCGGGTTGTGAGTTCAAGCCCCATGTTGGGCCTAGAGCTTCCTTAAAAAAAAGATTAATTAAAAAAAAAACCCAGAGTTTATATATAATGTGTGTCTAACATAGACTGAGATCTATGCAGGTAAGTCATCTAGGTTCCACACTACAGTATTGACCATAAGATTTTTCCAGGTGATCAGTCAAGAGGTGCTGATGTCTCCCATATCTGTGTTTACCTTGAAGTTCTGCCAGGATCCAGGTGACGTTGATGGTTCCCACAGTGAGGGAATGGACCAAAAGTACCTACAGGTGCCCTGGCAGGACGAGTTGTTGCCTTATACACATTTGCTGCACCTCTTTATTTTAGATTCCTGTCTAGCAATCACTCCAAACAGAACAATGGTCATTAACAAAATCTTGTTAGGAACCAGTTAAGTGCTAAAGAGAGTTTTACTACAGTTAAGAGCATCTAATCTTCAGATTATCAAGGCAAGTGAGAATGATGTCTCTAACATTTGTGTTACCGTCTTTTTTCAGATAAACTGTTAAGGTTTTGCTAGTAATCAGGTGTGAGATGATGTGACATTAAGTCCGGGAGACATTATATTCAGAAATCTGTGTGACGAATGATATTGTTCAGGCTCTAATAGTAACCTGGTGTTAGGCATGTATGCAGTTAAGAAATTAAGTTGTCCCTAACAATTAGTTAGTATGCCTGAGAATTTATGACTGTTGAGAGATAGAGGGTTTTGGACTGATGGAGGGACTTTCAGATATCCAGGTCTTTATCGTATTGTCCATCACTGTGTTACTAACCATGGGATTTCTGCAGGCATTCCTTTAAGAGAAGAAGATTGCTCTTACTTGGGGCTGACCTAGAGTTTTGCAAGTATTCAGGCATTGTTGATGGGTCCTGAAGTAATACAAAGGACCAAGGGAATTTGCAGCTGTCTGTTAGAATGAAATTGTACCAGACACATTTGCCACAGTGTGTTTTTCAGCTTCCTGTGAAGACATCATGCCAGTATGCAGATAGGATCATCTCCACATAGTGAGGTAAGTGATGATACGATTTCTTGTTCCCATTATATTTTTGCAGCTGTTGAGGTAAGAGATGATGTAGCCCTTACTAGTAATAAAAACAATGAATTTTCACTTTTATATTTAGAGAAAATGTATAACCTTGTTAGCGTTAAGGGATTGCACTCAGAGAGGTGATTGTCATGAGTTCACACCCCAGTAGTACCCACAGAATTTGGCAGATGTCCGGTCAAGTAATGATGGTCTTTCCTGACAACGGTGTTGACCTGAGTAATGGAAGTTCCTAGATAGAGTTGATGTGTTCCATGGTAATGGGAGTGAAAACGTTGTGTTTAGGTGTCCCCGTAGAATAATTTACATTTCAAACACATTGCTGCTGGTGCTTTTTCAGGTTATTGTCAGGAGAACATGGTGAACCTCACGGTGGTTGTTAACAGATCCCTACTGGTAACCAGGTGAGTGCTAACGTGGGTCTTACTACAATGAAGACTGATCTAATCTTCAATATCTAGGTAAGTGAGGATGGTGTCCCTAACACTTGTGTTACTGTGTTTATTTGCAGATATCCTCTTAAGATCTTTCCTAGTACACAGGTATATAATAATGTGACATTACCTTACTGGAGACATTCTTATTTTTAGATACCTATGCATTAATATGTTTAAATTCTAATATTTACATTGTTGTGGGCATGTATTCTGTTAAGAAATGAATGTGTTCCTCTAATACTAGTAAGAATGAGAGTTGTATCCTTGTTTGGAGCTACTGTGTTTTTCAAACTAGTGGTGATGGAAGGATATGCAGGTATCCAGGTAATGTATCCTTTTGTCCATCACAGCATTATTGACCATGGCTTTTTTGTAGGTATCCCTTCAAAGAGGAACCAGTCTCTTCCTAGCTTTAAGCTTGGAGTTCTGCAAGTACCCAGGTAGTGTTGCTGGATCCCAAAACAATACAAGTAACCCAAGGAATTTGCAGGTGTACGGGTGAAATGAGACAAACAGGAAAATATTTTCCACAATGTGTTTTTTAGATTCATTTCCGGACGTCATGGCGAGTGTCTCAATGGTAGTTCATGGGAGACGCTGGTGGTATGAGGTAAGTGATGATGTGGGCCCAAGCCCCAGCACAGACCATCAGATTTTCATACGTGTGGGTAAGTGATTATGTGTCCTCACATTTCTTGTTACCGTGATTTTTTTGCAAGTGTTCAGGAAAGAGATGATGGTTTTCCCAACTCTAGAAAACATGACTTTTCACTTTTATATTTCAGGAAAGTTTATTTTGAACACTATGAGTGTTGAAGGATTACGTATATGTAAGTATTTATCTTATATTCTCCTTCATAGTACTATCTATATGATATTTAGAAGTGTCCAAACACTGATGGTTTTCTGACATTGGTGCTAACTTTTAATGACAAGTACCCAGCTAGAGTTGCTTTATCCCATAATGATGAGGTGAACAATGTTATTTGCAGGTGTCATGGTAGAAAAAGTTGTTTCCATTAACACAAATTTCATGATGTGTTTTCCAGATTCCTTTCAAGACCTCATGATAAACTTAGCGTCAGTCATTAATGGGGGCAGGGATATTGCTGGTATTCGGGTAAGGGAGGATATGGGTCTAAACCACAGCACAGGCCATCTAATCTCTAGATAGCTAGGTGAATGATGACGCTGTCTCTAAGAGTTGTTACCGTGATTTCTTGGCAACTATTCAGGTAGGAATTGATAGTCCTTACTAATCTAGAAACATTGAGTTTTTACTTTTTTGTGTTTTAGAAAAGGTGTTTGTTTAACCCTGTGAGTGTTGAGGGATTGCCATATCCAGATATTTATCATGATGTTCCCAACCATAGTAGTGACCATGGAAATTTTGCAGGTGTCCTCTAAAGAAATATTGTCTTACCTAACAGTGGTCTTGATCTTGGAGTACTGCAAGCATTCAGGTAGAGTTGATATTCTCATAATAGTGGAAGTGACAAAGGTTATTTGCAGGTGTTCTGGTTACAGCAAGTCCTATCCCTTTACACATATATCATCATGTTATTTTTTCAGGTTCCTTCAAGATCATGAAGCACTGAACAGTGGTCATTAATGGGGGACATTTTTTGTATCCAGGTAAGTGGTGATGTGTATCTTTACCACATCAGACCCTCTGGTCTATGTGTGTGTGTGTGTGTGTGTGTGTGTGTGTGTGTGTGTGTATAAGTAATGGGTAAGGTGTTGATTGCCTTAGTTTTTTTTTACTATGTGATTCTTTTAAGGTGTGCCAGTAAGAAATGATAATGTTTTACCAATTCTAACAGTCATCTTGTCCTACTGTTATCTATTTTAGAGAAAACTTATGTTTAACCATGTGAGTGTTGATCAGTTTGTGGGTATCCATGTGATGATCATGGAGTTGTGCATCACACTAGTAACCATGATATTTTTGCTGATAACCATTCAAGAGATGGTGGTGTTTCTAACAGTGGTGTAGACGGTGGAGTACTGCAAGAATCCAGGTAGAGTTGATGGGTCCTGCAATGATGAAACTGAACAAGGTTATTTGCAGGGTCCTGATAGGAAAAGTGTGTCCGTAATCACCTTTGTCATAATGTGATTTTCAGGTTCCTGTCAAGAAATCATGGTAAACCTCATAATGACCATTAACAGAACTTTGCTTGCATCCAGGTAAGCCATGATATGAGCCTAAAGCACCTTACAAACAATTTGATCTTCAGATATTTAGATTAGCGTGGATGGTCCTAACATTTGTGATGGCATGTTTTTCTGCATGTGTTCAATTAAGAAATGATATTGTCCCAACCAATGTTAGTAGTAAGCATTAGCCCATAGTACTGTAGAGTTTCTATTCAATGGGTGTTTAAAATTCGTAGTGATGGAGGCAGGTACAGGTGTCTAGATAAGTTATCCTACTGTTCCACACCGCAACGTTGTCTATGAGATTCCTACAGATACTCAAGAAGGTGATGTCTCTGATAATGGTGTTAATCTTGAAGTTCTGCCAATATCCAGGTATGATGATGGTTTCCCTAATAATGGCAGTAACCAAGATTATTTCTAGGTACCTTTTTTTTCCAGGTAAAGTAAGTTGTGTCCTTCAACACACTTGTTGTTGTGTTTTTTAAGGTTCCAACCATTATGACATCACAGTGAAGAAAATGATGGTCCTTGACGGGACCTTGCTAGTAACCAGGTATGTGATAGATTGGTTCTACCAAAATATAGATCCATCTGATCTTTGGATATTTAGGCGAGTGAGGATGGTGTCCCTAACACAGTGTTACTATGCTTTTTGCTGCTATCCCATTAAGTTCTTTGCTAGTATAAAAACATGAAATGATGTGACAATAAATCATTAGAGATTTCTTATCTTCAGATATATAGGTAACTAATGTTTCCTAGACCTTTATGTTAATCTTTTTAGCATATAGACACTTCAGAAATCAATTTGTCCCTAACAGTACTAGCCTGAGATTTTACTGTCTCCTTGTTCAGAGATAATGTGTGTTTTTACACTCATACCAATGGACCTATAGTCAGATATCCAGGTAATTTATCATATATTCCATACTTGTGATAATGACTGTGGGATCTTTGCAGGTATGCCCTCAAGAGATGAAGGTAAATCTAACTAGAATTTAACCTTTTGAGTTCTACATATTGCCCTGTAATGTTGAAGGGGGTCCCAAAATAATACACTGACCAAGAGAACTTGCAGTTATCCAGGTAGAATAAAATGTGTATGGAACAAGTTTTCTACGCTGTGTTTCAGGTTCATGTTAAGACATCACGGGGAGCATATCAGTCACAGTAAATGAGGCACGTAGCAGGTATTGAGGTAAGTGATGATGTGGGCCTGAACCACAGCACAGACCATCTGATCCTGTATGTGGGTAAGGGATTGTGTCCCTAAAACCTCTTGTTACTATGATTTTGTTGCCGGTATTCAGGTAAGAAATGATAGTCCTTACCAAATCTAGTGACCATGACTTTACACTTTTTACTTTTTTTTAAGATTTATTTATTTGAGAGAGAGGAAGAGAGAGAGCGTGCACGTGTGGGCGCAGGAGGGGCAGAGGGAGAGTCTCAGGCAGGGGCTCGATCCCACGATCCTGAGATCACGACCTGAGCCGAAACCTTAAGAGTCCGATGCTTAACCAACTGTGCCCCGACACTTTTTACATTTTAGAGATAACATGTTTAACCCTGTGAGTGTTGAGAGTTGACTGTATCCATAATCGTCAAGTTCCCACCCCAGTAGTAACCACAGTGTTTTTGCAGGAATCCAGTTAAGACACGAGGGCTTTCTTCTGACCAAGGTGTTGACCTGAATTAATGCATGTATCAGGGTAGAGTCAATACGTTCCATAATAATGGAAATGAAAAGGATTATTAGCAGGTGGTCTGGTGGAACAAGTCGTGTCCTTAAACATATTTATCCTGGGTGTTTCTTCAGTTTCCTTTCAAGAAAACATAGTCAACCTAACAATGTTTGTTAACAGAACCTTGCTCTTGACCAGGTACATGATAAAGTGAATCTTGTCACATTGCAAACCATCTGATCTTCAGTATGAAGGTAGGTGAGGATGATGTCTCTAATACTTGTGTTACCCTGTTTGTTTGCACGTATCTTGTTCAGCTCTTTGCTAGTATACACGTCTGAGATGATGTGACATTAACTTACTAGAGACATTTGCACTGGGTGTTATATGCAAACAATGAATCATGGAACACTACAGCAAAAACTAATGATGTAATGTATGGTGATTAACATAACATAATAAAATTTTTTTGAAAAAGACTCATATTTATCTTGTTTTGGCATATATGCAGTGAAGACATTAATTTGACCCTAACAATACTAATAAAATTAAATTTTTCATATTCTTACTTAGAGATAATATATAATCCAAATAATTTATCCTATACCATCATCATGTTCTTGACCTTGGGAATTTTTTCAGGTATCCCTTCAAGAGAAGTAGATGTCTCTTCCCAGGGTGTGACCTTGGAGTTCTGCAAGTAAGTATCCAGGTAGTGCCGGTGGGTCCCGAAATGATAACAGATGACCAAGGAATTTGCAAGTGTGGAGGTAGAATCATTCCTGTACTAAAAACATTTTCCACAATGTGTTTTTTCAGGTTAATGTCAAGGCCTCACAGTGAGTTCATCAGTGATCGTTAATGTGGGACATTGCTGGTATGGAGGTAAGTGATCCTGTGGGTCAAACCCACAGCACATACCATCTGGCTGTCATATACCTAGGTAAGTGATGGGTGGCCTTACACTTCTTGTTACCATGAATTTTTTTTGAAGGTATGAGGTAAGAAATGCTAGAGTCCTCACCAATTCCAGAGACCATGTTTCTCCACTTTCTATATTTCTGGAAATGTTCATTTTTAACCCTATGAGTGTTGAGGGACTGCATGTATGCAGGTATTTATCATGATATTCCCTGTGATAGTACTATCCATAGGATATTTACAGGTGACCAATCATCGAATGACAGTTTTATCTGTATTAACTTTAGATTATTGTAAGTATCCAGTAAAGTTGATGTATCTCATAATGATGAACTAAACAATGTTATTTGCAGGTTTCCTGATAGGAAAAAGTTATGTCCCTTAACACACACATTCACAATGTCTTTCCAGTTAAGAAATTATGATGAACCTAATGCTGCTCATCAGTGGGGATGTTCCTATTGTGCAGGTAAGTGATGATGTGGGCCTAGCCCAGGCCTTCCACTCTCCGTATAGCTGGCTGGGTGATGGTTTCCCTAACAATTGTAACCATTTTTCTTTGCAGGTATTCAGGTAGGAAATGATAGTCCTTACCAATTCTAGAAACCATGTGTTTTTTTCTTTTTATATTTTCTTTTATTTATTTTTTTTAAAAGATTTTATTTATGGGGGCGCCTGGGTGGCTCAGTCGTTAAGCGTCTGCCTTCGGCTCAGGTCATGATCCCAGGGTCCTGAGATCGAGCCCTGCATCGGGCTCCCTGCTCGGCGGGAAGCCTGCTTCTCCCTCTCCCACTCCCCCTGCTTGTGTTCCCTCTCTCGCTGTGTGTCTCTCTCTGTCAATTAAAAAATTGGGAGAGGGAGAAGCAGGCTTCCCGTGGAGCAGGGAGCCCGATGCGGGGCTCGATCCCAGGACCCTGGGATCATGACCTGAGCCGAAGGCAGACGCTTAACAACTGAGCCACCCAGGCGCTCCTCTTCTTATATTTTAGAGAAAATTTTATTTTATCCTGGTGAGTAATGAGAGATTGCCATATTCACGTAATTATCATAATGTTCCTAACCCTAGCAGTAACCATGGAAATTTTGCAGGTGTTTCATAACGAAATGTCATATCTGCTAATGGTCTTGACCTTGGAGTACTGCATATATTCAGATGGAGTTGATGTTCTCATAATGAAGGAAGTGTCCAAGGTAATTAATTTGAGGTGTCATGCTACAAGTTCTATTTTTTTTACACATATATCCTGTGTTTTTCAGATTCCTATCAAGAGATCAAGATGAAATTAATGGTTAACGGGGGACATTTCTGGTATCCAGATAAGTGATGTTGTGTACCTTCACCACATGAGACCAACTGACATTCACATACCTAGTTAAGTGATAATGATGGGCTAAACTAGTTTTACTATGTGATTTATTTCAGGTTTTCAGGTAAGTAATGATAGTGTTTTTATCAATTCTAGCAGTCATGTTACCCTACTGTTTTATATTTTTGAGAAAATTTATTTTTAACCATGTGAGTACTGAGCCACTTGTGGGTATCCACATAATGGTGATGGAATTGTGCAGCACAGTAGTAACCAGGGTCTCTTTGCAGGTGAGCAGGGAAGAGATGATGGTGTTTCTGGCAATGGCCTAGACATTGGAGTACTGCAGGAATCCAGGTAGAGTTAGGTGCTGGGTCCTGCAGTGATGGTAGTGAACAAGGCTACTTACCATCTCCTAGCAGCAAAGGTGTATCTATAGAGACCTTTTTTTACAATGTGTTTGTCAAGTTCTTACCAAAATTCATGATAAATATCCTAAGGATCAATAACAAGACTTTGCTTGTGTTTAGTTAAGTAATGACGTGGGCCTTTAGCACCCTAAACACAATCTGATCTTCAGATATGTAGGGAAGGATGGACAGTGTTCCTAACTTTTCTGTTTGTTTTTATGCAGGTATTCAGGTAAGAAATGATATTGTCCCAAGTATAGCCCTAATGTTTTTTAGAGTTTATGTATCATGTGTGCTTAACCTGAGTGATGAGAGAAGGGTATGAAGGCATGCCACTAAGTCACCCTCCTGTTCCACACCACAGTATTGACCAGGAGATTTCTACAGGTGCTTGGAGATGGTTTGTCTCTTAACACTGATGTTGACGTTGAAGTTTTGAAAGATCCAGGTAGTGTTGGTGGTTCCCTTAATGATGAGACTATAAAATGATTTGCTGGTACCTTTTTTTGTTTCGTTTTTGATTCTTACAAGTAAAACAAACTGTGTCATTCAGCCCCTAAATTCTTGTTTTTGAAAGTTTCCAGAAACCATGATGTCATAGTGAACCTAACCACAGTTGTGAGTTGGACCTCGAGAATAAGCAGGTATGTGATAAAGTGGGTCTTACCCCAATACAGATCATTTGATCTTCACATACCTAGGTAAGTGAGGATGGGGTCTCTCAACACAGGGTTACCATGTATTTTTGCAGGCATCCTGTTAAGGCCTTTGCTAGTGTACAAGTAGGAGATGATGTGACAGTCACTCATTAGAGACATTCTCAATCTCAGTATCTACAAAATGAATGTTTCTGAGACTCTTACATTTACCTAGTTTTTGTCATTATATAGTTAAGAAATTAATTTGTCCCTAGTAATACTAGTAAGAGTGAGATTTGTCTATTCTTTAGATAATACATATTTGATACTAATGAAAAATGGGTATGTAGGTATTCATGTAACTTACTATATCGTCCTTCACAGTGTTATTGACGAAGGGGTTATTGCAGGTACCCTTCAAGAGAGGAAGGTGTCTCTTCTTAGGGTTTGACCTTGGCGTTCTGCAAGCAAGTATCCAGGTACTATTGATGGATCCCAAAATGATACAAGTGACCAAGGGAATTTGAAGGTGTGGAGGTAAAATGAGACATTTACTACAGTATGTTTTTCAGATTCGTGTCAATACGTTACAGTAAACCTATCAATGACAGTTAACCTCAGACATTGTTGTATGGAGGTGGGTGATGCTGTGGGCCTACAGCACAGCCCGACTAACATTCAGATATTTATGTAGATGATATGTTGCTCACATTTCTTGTTATCATGACTTTTTTGCAGGTAGTCAGGTAAGAAGCTATAGAAACCTTATAAATTCTAGCAACTATATTATCCTACAGTTTTACATGTTAGAGAAAATTATGTTTGACCATGTGATTGTTGAGCAATTTACAGATATCCACATAATTATGACTGAGCTGTGAGTAACAGTAATAACCTTGGTATTTTTCAGGAGAGCAATCAAGAGATGATGATGTCTGTAACAATGGCGCAGATCTTAGAGTATTGCAAGGTTCCGGGGAGAGTTGATGGGTTCTGCAGTGATGGCAGTGAACAAGGTTATTTTCAGGGTCCAGGTATGGAAGGTGTGACTATAGACATATATGCCACAATGTGTTTTCCAGGTTCCTGTCAAGAGATCACGGTGAACCTCCTAATGATCATTAAAGGGACATTGCTTGTATCAGGTAAGTGATGCTGTGTGCCTTCAGCACCCTACAGACCATCTGATCTTTAGATCTTAGAGTCAATGGGGTTCTTAAATTTGTGTTACCATGTTTTTTTTTTTTCTTTTGCTGTTACTCAGTTATGATATTGTCCCAACAAATGCTAGTAAGCATTAGTCTTTATTATTTTAGAGTTTAGATATACTGTATATTTAACCTTAGTAGTGATTGAGGGGTAGGTAGGTGTCCTGATAACTTACTCATCTGTTCCACACCACAGTATTTACAACGAGATTTCTCTAGGTAGTCAGGAAAGAGATGATGATTTCTGTAACAATGGTGTTTACCTTTAAACTCTGCCAGGATCCCAGTAGTCTTGGTGGTTCCTGCAGTGATAGAAGTGATCAAGATTATTTGCAGGATTTTTTTTTTAAGTTTTTGTAGATAAAACAAGTTTTGTCCTTCAACACACTTGTCCATCATGTCCTCAGGTTCCAGCAGTCATGAGATCATGGTGAACCTGACAATGGTCGTTAACAGGACCTTACTGGTAACCAAGTAAGTGATAAAGTATGTCTTACCTCAATACAGACCGTCTGATCTTCAGACATCTGAGTGAGTGAGTATGGTTTCCCTAACACAGTGTCACCTAGTTGTTTTGCAAGTGTCCCGTGAAGGCCTTTCCTAGTATACAGGTATGAGGCTGCTTGTTTTTCATATGTGAATGAGGCTTTTAAGACTATATTAACTATGTTTTTGGCATGTATGCAGTTTAGAAATTGACCCAAATAGTACTAGTAAGTATGAGATTTTACTGTATTCTTATTCAGAAGTTGTACATTTTATTCACCCAGAGTGGTGGATAGGCAGAGATCCAGGTAATTTATCGTATTGTCCATCACCACATTATTGACCATGGGATTTTTGCAGGTATCCCTTCAAGAGAGGAAGGTATCTCTTATTAGGGTATAACCTCAGGGTTCTGCAATTACCCAGGTAACATTGATGAATCTCCAAATGATACAGTTGACCAAGGAATTTGCTGGTGTCCCACTAGAATGAGACATGAACCAAACACTTTTTCCACAATTTTTTTTTCAGGTTCACATGAAGACTTCACTGCGAGCCTATCAATGGTAGTTAGTGACGTGCACATATCAGCTACTGAGGCAAGTGATGACGTGGGCCTACACCATGGCACAGGTCATATGATCTTCGTACACAGAAGTGATGATGGTGGCCCTACCACTCATGTTACCATACATTTTTGCAGGTATCCCTCTCAGGTCTTGGATAGTACGCAGGTATATACGTGGTGTAATATTAACTCATTATAAATGTTCTTGTTCCAGACTCCTACTTCCCTTGTTTTTGGCAAGTATAAGTTCCATTAATTGGACCCTGATAATACTAGCAAGTAGTAGTTTTTGTTGTTTTCTTTTATGGAGATAAAGTGTGTTTCTCACTCCTAGTGGCAGACAAATAGTAAATATCCAGGTCCTTTATCATATTGTTCTAACTGCATTATTACTGTGGGGTATTTACAGGTATGGCTTCAAGAGAGGAAGGTAAACCTTACTAGGGTTTAACCTCAGAGTTCTGGAAGTGTCCAGGTAATGTTTATGGGTCCCCACATGATACAAGTGACAAGGGAATTGACAGGTGCACAGGTAGAATGAGACATGTACCAAACACATAAACCACAATATGTTTTCCAGGACATGCAGAGAGAGCACATGAGCCTATCCAGAGCAATGAATGGGGGGAGCAGCATTGCTGGTATTGAGGTAAGTGATGCGCTAGGCTGAAACCACAAATATTTAGGTAAGTGGTAACATGTGCTGACACTTCTTGTTACGATGATTTTGTTGCAGGGATTCAGGTAAGAAGAATCCTTACCAATTCTAGAGACTGTAAATTTTTACTTTTTACATTTTAGATAAAATTTATGTTTAACACTATGCATATTAAGAGATCATAGGTATGCACGTATTTATCATGGTTTTCCCCACCACAGTACTACCCATATGATTTTTAGAGGTGTCCAGTCACAGAATGATGATTTTTTGACATTGGTGTTGATCTGGGAGTATTGTAAGTATCCAGGTAGTACTGTTAAGTATCCAGAGTTGATATGTCTCATAATGATGAAGTGACCAAGGTTATTTGCAGGTATTCTGGTAGAAAAAGTTGTGTTCTTAAACATGTTTCATAACATTTTTTTCAGACCCCTATCAAGAGATCACAATGAGCCTAACATGGGTCATTAATGGGGACAAGGACATTGCTGGTATGCAGGTAAGGGAGGATGTGGGCCTAAACCACACAGCACAGGCCGTCCGATCTCCAGATAGCTAGGTGAGTGATGACGGTGGCCCTAACACTTGTTACCATGATTTCTTCAGGGGCATTCAGGTAGGAAATTATATAGATCCCCTGCCCATATAGAAACCATGAGTTTTCATTTTCTATGTTTCAGAGAAAATTTTTGTTTATCCCTATGAGTGTTGAGTAATATCATATCTAGGCAATTAGGATGATGTTTCCTGCCACAGTAGTGACCATGGGAATTTTGCAGGTGTCCTGTTTTCAACTGTTGTCTCACCTGACTGTGATCTTGACTTTGGAGTACTACAAGGATTCTGGTACAGTTGATGTTTTACAATGATGAAAGTCATAAAGATTATTTGCAGATGTCCTGGTAGAACAAGTTGTGTTCTTTTATACATATATCATAATGTGTTTTTCAGGTTCACGTCCCAAGATCATGGTGAACCTAATGGTTATTAACAGGAGACATTTCTGGTATCCAGGTAAGCAATGATACACAACTTCATCACATCACAGACCATCCAGTCTTTACATACTGACATAAGTGATTTTCGTTCTTGTTTGACCATGGGATTTTTTTTTTTTTTTGTAGGTTTTCAGGTAAGAAATGATAATGTTTTACCAGTTGTAGAAACCATGTTATCCTACTATTTTATATTTTAGAAAAAATTATGTTTAACCATGTGAGTGTTGAGCAATTTGCAGATATCCATGTAATTATTATGAAGGTGCAAATTACAGTAGTACCGTGGTTTGGGTTTTTTTGTTGTTTGTTTTTGTGTTTGTGTTTGTTTGTTTGCTTGCAGGTGAGCATTCAAGAGATAATGGCATCTCTAACTATGAGGTAGGCCTACCTAAGATCCTAGGTAGATTTAATGAGTTCTGGGACGCGTGGGTGGCTCATCGGTTAAGCATCTGCCTTCGGCTCAGGTCATGATCTCAGGGTCCTGGGATGGAGCCCCGCGTCGGGCTCCCTGCTTGGTGGGGAGTCTGCTTCTCCCTCTCCTTCTGCCGCTCCCCCTGCTTGTGCTCACACTCTCTCTCTGACAAATAAATAAAATCTTTAAAAAAAAAAAAAAGATTGGGGCGCCTGGGTGGCTCAGTTGGTTGGGCGACTGCCTTAGGCTCGGGTCATGATCCCAGGGTCCTGGGATTGAGCCCCGCATCGGGCTCCCTTCCCTGCTCGGCGGGAAGCCTGCTTCTCCCTCTCCTACTCCCCCTGCTTGTGTTCCCTCTCTCACTGTCTCTCTCTCTGTCAAATAAATAAATAATAAAATCTTAAAAAAAAAAGATTCAATGAGTCCTGCAGTGATGCTAGTGACAAGGTTATTATCAGGGTCCAGGTAATAAAGGTGTGTCATGACACATCTGTCAGAATGTTTTCTTCAGGTTACTGTTAAGATACCATGGTAATCCTGATAATAATCATTAAAGGGATTTTGTTTGTATCCAGGTAAGTGATGATGATAGCCTTTTCCATGCTATAGACCATCTAATATTCAGATATCTGAGTAAGTATGGATGGTATTCCTAACCTTGTGTTGCTATGTTTTTTTGCAGGTGTTCAGGTAAGAAATGATATTGTCAATGATGCTAGTAAGCATTAGTCCTTATTATTTTAAAGTTTAGATATAATGTTTGTATAACATCAGTATGTCAGAGATTACATAAGTATCCAGGTAAGTTAGTATTTTGCCCATTGCCTCTTTATTGACCATGGCTTCTTACAGTTATCTTGTCAACAGTATTGTGTCTCTAACTAGGGGGTTGACCTTGAACTTCTGCAAGTTTCCAGGTAGATTTGATAGGCCTCATAAATTTGATGGGATTTTGCAGGTAATACATGTATTCCTAACACAGTTTTTACAATGAATTTTTATAGAATCCACTCAAGAGATGATGGAAGGCCTTCGAGAAAATATACCAGAGAAATCCCAAATTAAATACTATGGTCATGATGAGCACTGGGTGATGTATGGAATTGTTGAATCGCTATATTGTACACCTGAAACTAGTATAACACTGTATGTTTACTGGAATTAAAATTTAAAAATATATAAGGGGATTCAAAAACAATCCCAGGGTAAAATCACCTATTCAAGTCGTATAATATTATTTTCAGTTTCCAATAGCTGCCTGTGAAAAAAATCTTGCTCAAAATGCATGAAATGAGAAAAATGTATTCCATATGAATGAATGAATAACTTGAACTTGTGAACTAGTGAGAAAATAAAATCGAATGAATGAATAAATGAATGCTATTATTAGTTGAACCATCATCTCTTGATTTGTATTTTTGCAGATACCCACTCAAGAGGAGAAAATGTCTCTATTCAAGGTCTTGTCCCTGGATTTTTGCAAGTAGCTGGATAGGTTTTACGGTACCTTTTAAGTCTGCACTGCTCATTAGATTTTCAGGTGTCCAGGTTATGGAATTATCATTAAACACCATTGTAGATTCCAGTTAAGAGATTGTTGAGAACCTCCGTTTGGTATTGAAGGCAAAATTTTGTTTGCACTAAGTACAAGATAATGGTGTTTGTACCAGAGTTAGAGCTCGTGAGATTTTGCACATATCCAGGTAGACCATGTTGGTATTCTGAAGCCAGTCTAGTGACCATGATTTATTTGTGAGTATTTGTAAGTTGTAAGCAGTGATCAGGGAAATTTTGCAGATATCCTGTCACACTATGAAGGTGTCTCTAACTAAGGTGTTTTTCTTGGAAATTTGTAGATGTCCGGGTAAGAGATGATGGTGTCCCTAATCAAGATAATGACCTTGGGATTTTGCAGTTATCCAAGCAAGAGATGACATGTCCCTACCATGATCTTGATCCTGCACCTTTCTAGGTATTCAGGTAAGAGATGGTATTTGTCTGAATACGTTAGTGACCATGGGGCTTTTACTGGTATGCAGGCAGATGGTGATTCTGTCTGATTTGTAGTGCTGACCTTTGAATTTTACATGTATCTAGGTGAGAGTTGATCTGGCCCTTACCATGCTGGTGGCCTTGGGATATTTTAGTCTAGACAAGGAGTGGTGTGTCCTTAACCATGTTAGTTACCGTGAGATTTTGCAGGTATCCGGGTAAGATGTCACGTATCTACAACATATTATTTCTCTTCACATTTTTTAGATATTCTGAGAAGAGATGATGGTGTTCCTAACGACACTAAAGACCACTGGATTCTGCACATGTCCAGTGAAGAGATGATAGCATCTCTTTCAACGTTGGTGTCTATGGAAATGAAAGAAATGGAATGCTTTTTTTGATTAGCTGTATAATTTGTTAAAAGAATTTTAATGTTCAATGGCTATTAAATATTATTCACAATCATATTTTCTCCATAATGACATTTGCACCAGGAATCTTAGGCCCACGTTTATGAAATATGTTAATATCTTGGAGCCATGAATACAGATAGACTTCATATGAAATGTGGTTATTCCTAAAGAAAACTAGGCTATAAACCCAATTCTTAGTTAAAGGGTTGGGGGAACGAAGGGAGAGGAATATTGGTGTACATATTGTGGGCAAAAAACATCTGTACTCTCCCCCTCCTGGTATGAATAGGCATTAGATGATATGTTAGGAAAATATGTGAAACATGATAGAGATTAATGGGGAACTTCTCTTATCTAAATATTCAGTTATTAAATTATTATTTAGCTTATATCATTGACACATAGAAAATGAGAGCTGAATAAGAATTTGATGATCATTTAGCCCAACACCACCATGAATGAGAGAGCCCTGAGTGCAGAGAGGTTAATCAAGGTCACACAGCTATCTAGTTGTGATGTGCTCTTTCCATTATCCTGTTTTCTTGGTTTGAAAACCTGAGACCGATTAAAAAGCAATAAGGCAAGTACTTGTTCAAATCAATATAGCTCAGGAAATGCACTTCCAATTGGCCAGACTATTCATCATGCACTTTGCTTTTTTGTTCATATATTCAGTATAAAATTCTTGGCCCCAGGTGTCTGTCCTAAACCCCCAGCTACAAATGTCTCCTGTGAAGGGAAGCAACCTAGTCTGAATTTGGTTCAGCCAAGTGGGATCCCTGTGAACTTCTGTTCTCCTCTGATACAACAGTTCTGAGATCCATTTACAGCCATTGTTGTCTGCATTTCAACACCATTGAACATAATGTCAGAGCAAGACCCGGTAGGTACAATTCCATAGAAAAAGAGAAGTAAAAGGTTTAATCTGCAACAGTGGATGACGATAATGATGGAGAAAGAAAATTAAACAAGGATGAACAAACTTGACAAGATGCCTTCACCCCAGGCCATGCACATAGTAGGCACTCGGTATTTTTTTAAGTAAATGAATGCTTCTTGATAGTTTGGATGATTATGGATCAGCCCATTCAACCACCATTCTTCCTTCTAGTGTGTGAAGGCAAGAATGCTAAAAACTCCATTTCCCAGACTTCCTGCCACACGGATGTGAGTGTGATTCAGGTTCTGTCATCGATGTAACAGTATGCTTAACTAACTTTTACTGGAATTAAGTCATAAGTAGAAGGGCAAGGAGTGGACCACCATTTTACTGGCCTGGATTGTGGCCGGGCCCCCATGGTTCTGGACAGATGTGTTTGAGGAGCTTGGAGTTCATAAAACAGGTAAGCCAAAAACCTGGAGATGTGGCTCAGGGTCCAATATGCTATTTAAGGAAACATTCTTTCATCTTCCCATTTTTTTCCTTCTAGTTTTTGAACATTTTACAGACCATATTGTCACAGAGATAAGAGGTGGAAAAAGAAAGAAAAAGCCAACCATTACACCACCACTGAAACATAAAGGACCAAGGAAAATTGTAAGTGTTTATCAGTCATCATCCATATTAATACATTTTACATGGTTACCATACAGTTGATACAATTTGGGGAAGATTTCTTTCTCCTAAAATTGTAAATATGCACATATTTTAATATCTAGAAAATTGCAAAAATGACAAGGAAACATTAAACATGTAAATCTGTGCACATCGAAGTCCTTCATTCAACACCACTGGTAAGTACACTTCCACACCCCGGGGATCAACAGTGAAGAAGCTGGACAACATCCATGCCTTAAGGAAGATTCCATTTTCTTGTATGTTACAATTTCAGTGATCCATACATCCAGGGCCCTGTTATTTCAGCATTTCGTTGTCCCAGCATAATTATTAATGGCTCTCACTCTCAAGGGTGTCTCAGTTTGGACAATACAGTAAATGGACACCCTGGATATAATAATAAACAAGTGAAGACATACTTTAATCAGAGTAGTAGGTGCTGTAAAAACAAGGTAAGGTGATACTAATTGGGGAAAGGGACTTCTTTAGTTTGAGCGGTCAGGGAAGTCCTCTCCGAGGAGAGCTAAAACAATGAAAAGAAAGAGCCAGTTGGGTGAGCATTCTAGGAGTAGCAAATGCAAGCGGACGTGCAGAGAGGACAGAAAGAGGCAATGTGGATGGAGGGTAGTGCGGGCAGTGCGTGAGGGGGAGAGCAGCCCAAGGATGTGCAAGGGCTAGATTGTGCAAGGCCTTGTGTATCATGGGGAGGAGCTTGGCTTACATTTGAAATGCAGTGGGTGCTCTTTGAAAGAGAACAAAGTGACCTAATTTGTGGGTCTTTGCCCAACGTATTCAATTCCACAGTACGGCACATCAGTATCTGGTGAGGGACTCTCCAATTTAAAATCCAGTGGCTCCTGTAGTAATACCACGGGGACCATGATTTAATGAAAAATCGTTATCTATTACCAGCATGGGAATGAAAGATCAATGATGATAGGACTTCAAGCCTACTACTAAGTAGAAATTCCCAAGAAACGTATTCACGACTCTCCTCCCCACCAATATTAGAGGATACAATACATCGAAGTGTTTACTTTTAGAACGTGAGAACAGACTTGCAAGCAAATATGACTTTTTACAAGTTTATTCAAGTTCCCCTCTCATCATTCAGGCCATTTGTTAAGGATTTGGCAGTTTGAAAGCAGTCGGGACAAGTCTCCAGCCAGCAAGGAGTGGCGAATTGGGGCGGACTGACTCCCATGTCTGGACCTGGTTTGGACAGGGAGGGAGGAGCAAGATGCCACGATCTGGTAGAGGTCCTTGATAGGTGTTCCAGCAGCTTCCACATTCCTTCTGAGGCATTTTAAAGTGATCCAGCCCAGAGGCGCACCTCCGTCCTGCTGTGCTCGGTGGCCCAAGACCCAGCACGTGGCCACACAGATGGTGTGCAGTACAAGGGTGCCAGACTGCAGAGGCTGAAGCAAGGGCCAGGTTCTAGGTCATTCTGCCACCCAAACCAGGTCAGCTCAGAGGAAGGGACACGTCTTCAGTTCAGCTTTGCTTTGCTTTGCCTTTGGGTTTTATGAATTCCAAGCTCCTCAAATACATGGTCTCTGCCACAGTCCATGTCGGTAAAACGGATATGCACTCCCTGCCTTTCTACCTCTGACTGGGAAGAGGGCCATGCCCTAAGGGGATGTCACCAAGACTGCTGAGCCTCGAAACCCCATGTTTTGGACATCCCTGGGGCCCTTATGACCTCTGACCAGGATCTGAATTTCTCAGCAGATTCACCCTCACCAGCTGGCTAATTCTGTCTCCTGATTCTCACTCTGGATTGGGAACAGTGTTGATTTCTTGTTTCAGCAACATCGGAGGCGTAAAACAAAGAGAAGCATTTCCATTATTCACTCACATAAATAATTAGTTGCTCAAGACCGCTCCGGAGAGCAGGACTGTACTCAGCATGCCAGCTAGGAATATATCATTATCTCAAGCACCACCTTGCCTGGCGCCAGGAGTCCTGTTAGGACCTCCATCTCTGTCACACTTTGGTACTTCTAGCCTTTTCTGTCTCCCTCAGGACTAGTTAAGACAGATGCTAGTGTGTCGGTGAGGTTTTGAAAATAACACTTTTCGTAGCAGTGGTTTGAGTTAATGGTGTTTTCCATCTCAAAAATGTTTTACAAACATTAATTACGCTTTAGCTCCCTGGTGGGCTTGGGCTGAGAGAATGCTTATGGAGAGAGTTACTGCTTTTCCCTCAGGCCACAGAGAGTCCTCAAGGAAACAGAAGGCCTGGGGGCTTCCGCCTAACAGTCCTTTGCCTGAAAGAGGATTTAACACACCTTTAGAACTTTTGTGAAGCTCCGAAAATGAAGCGTTTTGTGATGCTTCGTCAAACGAAATCCCTTGAAGTGCTTTTTAAAATGATGTCCAGCTAGTATAAACCACCTGTCAAAAAGCATTTTTTGTTAATTGTTACGGAACAGTGTACATCTATTGAGTTAGTGTAGTAGGAAAATAGAGTAAGCTGCAAGCCTAAATCAATTCGGTAAGACAATAGTTACTTCTCGGTAGGAAGAGGAAAGAAAAAAAAAAAAAGCCCAAGCAGGTGTGAGTAAGAAGGAAGGAAGGATGTGAGAGGATAAGAGATCCTCAAAAGCATTCCTTCCGTTTCCTCATTCTGGCACAGAAATCCAAACAGAAAAGCTTTAAAAGAAACACCTGGAAAAACAGTAGCTCCACATTCATAATGCAGAAACACAGGCAGAATGCGATGGTAAGATTCATTCGTGGCCATTTTTATCTAAATGATGCTCAGCTGGGTGTGGTTTTGTCCCATCTCCCATCCCCCTGGGACCTTTGACAACGTCTAGGGGACATTTGTGGTTGTCCTCAGTTGAAGGGCAAATGGAGGGACACAGGCATCTAGAACATGGCGGTCAGGGCTGCTACCAGAAACTTCCTACAATGCACATGACAGCTCCCATCACCAACAAAGGCCCAGCCCCAAATACCAATAGTGCTCAGGTTGAAGAACTCTGCTCTAAATCGTTACCTTGTCAGAAAGGTAACTCCAAATCCCTCCACTCAGTTGGAGGTAGTGATTGACTTCCACGCCCCCAACTCCAGGCTGGCTGTCCATGGTGGTCCTTCCCACTGCTTGCTCTCAGATACCTTCGTTGGGCCTGGGAACCCATCTGTCCAGGGTCTAAACTCTAACGTGTTCCTAGCTGTTGCACTGTTGATTTTCTCAGAAGGTAACAGAAGTGATCCAGGGTCCTTTTAATTAGGAAGACCTATGCACATATCTACTCAAATGTATCAGCCAGTTTATTTCATTTGAGCAGAAACAAGGTCAAATGCCAGATCGAGGAAAGACCCTTCTTGACGAAACCTGTACGGCACATCGTGTTAACTTTTCCACGCTGATGGGGAGAAGGAGGAGGCTTTGTATTGTTGAACTACGTTTGACCATTCTGCTTAGTTGGGTGCCAGAGTTTCTAGAAAATGCAGTTGAGGAGAGAAAGAGGGCACAAGGAGGGAAGGATGAGACCTAGAACTTCAACTATAATGAGCATCACATCCTCCCTTTTTTACTTCCAAGTTTTACTATGAAGCAAAAATGTTGAGAGCTGGTAACTTCAACCAGAATCACGTTCAAGTGAAGAAAGCTGTGGGAACCATGCCTGTTTATATTTCTCATTCCGCTGCAGTCAAGATTTAGTACGCCATGTACAATACAAATACTTGTTGCAGAATCGCATTCCTCTGAGTTCAGTTAAGCAGGGAGATAGGTAATAAAAACAGCTCTCTGAGACTCGAAGTAGAGGAGAGGTTTCCAGGGACTGGGGGAGGGGAAATGGGGAGTTAGCGCTTCATGGTTACAGAGTCTCTGGGGCGATGGAAAAGTTTTAGAAACCACTGACAGTGACGGTTGTACAACTTAGTGAATGCAATTAACGTTACTGAATTTTACACTTAAAAATGGTTAAAATTGCAGATTTTCCATCCTACGTGTTTTCCCACAATTAAAACACAACTATCTGAAGTAGGTGACGGTGGCTGTAGATGAGATCCATGCCAAAGATCTTGACAGTAAGCAGAAGAAACAGTCATTGAGAAACAAAACATACTGACTTCCTACTTGTCCTTAGGCACCGGATAGCATCTCAGTCTGGATCCACCAAGAAACAAAGGGCAAGATGAAATGAGGAGTGAACATGCCAGAGCCGTCCTGGGGGGAGGCCTCCCCCGACCCAGGGGAGGAATCAGAAGCAGGCAGGGGGTCTCTCCACTGCAGTGCGGGTCTGGCACACAGAAAGTGGAGGGAGGAGGAGGGGGAGGAGGGGGATCGAGGAGGAAGCCCTCAGGTGGCATTGCAGTGCAGGCAGGAATGTTTCCGGATTGATGGGCCATCTTTGAGTCCAAGTGTCCTCTCACAGGTGTCCCTCATCCTCCAGCCACGGGCCTGAAAGAGTTTCTCGGCCGTGCTTCGTTGCTGGCGGCCTGCAGCCTAGGGGGAGCGTGGCCTCAGTGCACACGCGTGGAGGACCCAGACGGCAGCAGCCAGTGCTATGAACACTTCAGTTCCTGGCAGCAGGTTGTCTAGAAGGAGCTCTGGCTGGTGCACCTCTGTGGTCACCCCCGACTCGTCATACTGAAAGCTCACCACCCCTCTCTTCCAGGCATTTTTTATTAGCTCCAGTTAACAAAAGAGGAACTAAATAAATTCCCCTAAAACACATGGCTCTTAAGTGGTCAAGTGAACTTCCAAAGCCGGGTTCAAAAGACCCTGAAAGCAGTGTTTTGTCCCCTATCATGTGGCAGATGAAATTGCTGTTCAGCAAGTTCTTAGTTTCCCGTCCTTCTCATCTTCATGGGAAGGATTACTCTCAGCCCCACTGATGTGAACTTGGCTGTGTGTCTCATTTTGGCCATGGAATGTCAATGTGAAGGACTCTGGGCCAGTTCTGAACCTCAGCTCCGAGAGGCATCGTGTGTTTGCACTTCTTCCAGGAGAAGGCCCTGTCATGAGAAGGTCATAGGCCAAGAATGAGAGCAGCCCAGTCAACCCCCACCTGAAGCAAAGCGCCCCACCTAGCCGACCTGTAGACCCAAGAATGAGAAGATCTTATAAGCCATTGAGATTTGTTGCCTTTACAGAAGAAATAATTGATCCTGCCTTGGAGAGATGACAAAGGCTTCATGGAGGAAGGAACATGTAAGCAGGTTATTCTATATGATTACACTTTTGAAAATAAAAACATTTTATCTCTTCATTGTGAAAAATTCGGAAAATAAGGAAAGCATTAAATGTAAAGTCAAAAACATATCCATTGTTTCTTATTAGAATCCTTCTCCATGCATACTCTGCCTTTATGCACTCTGAGGCTTTGCCCTTTTTTGCCTCCTATCTTATCAGCAATCTGCGTTCTTACATTTGATCAAATATTCTTTGAAAACATCGTGTATCATGGTTGCATAATACTCATTTCGGCAATAACTTGAGCTTCAAGGACAGGTTGAAGCACACCAGAAGGACGTTCTTGTGTTCATTTGTTTTAAATTATTTATTGAGTGTTTACTCTGTGCCAGGCCCTGTTCAAGGCACTAGAAAAGCGATTGTTACAAAGTAGACAACAGGTAATTGATAAGTTGTGGTATATCCATACAATGGAATACTGCTTAGCAATAAAGAAGAACTAACTACTGATACATAGTACAACATGGATGAAGCTCAGTTACCCTAAGTGAAAGAAGCCAGACACCCAAGGCTATATGTTACTTTTGCATTTTTATAAAACTCTAGATAATTCAAACAAATCTTTAGTGACAGGAAGCAGGCTAGCAGTTGCAGGGGAAGAAGGTGCAGGGAGGGAAGAAAGGAATTATAAGGGGCATGAGAAACCTTTAGGGGATGATGGATATGTTCATTACCTTGATTATGGTGATGTGTTCATGAATGCACACATATGTCAAAACTTTCAATATGTGCATGCCAATTATGTCTCAATAAATCTGCTTAAAAATAAAGAGCCATAGGAGTAGGGTGGGGGCTGACGAAGTGGAGAATAAGCATCTAAGCAGAAAGAAAAGCGCATACAAAGACATAGAGGCATTTTATTTAATAAGTACATAGGACTTATCCACTGGGTAACGTTCCAAAAGTTTTACAAGTATTAACTCATTTTGTCTTCACAGCATCCTTGCGAGGTAAGTCCTATTAATGCCATCTCCACTTTGCAGGTCAAGAAATTAAACCACAAAGATATTAAGTAATTTGCCCAAAGTAACAGGAACTGTCATAGCTGGGCTTTGAACCCAAAAGCCTAGCTCTAGAGTTCATGCTTTTAAATACGACGACATGCTGTCTCCCCATATCTGGGAACGTATTTGGTAATACTTGCAGGTATATCTGAAAAGCCCCATGAGTAGCCAAAAGTGAAGCGGGGAGAGAGGAAGGAGAAGACCTAGGAGTGTAGGTTGGGGTAAGTTCACTTAAGTATGAAAAGTCCAGTCATACAATGTGAAAGTGTGTTAGAAGCCTCCCGAATGATATCTTTATTTTGCATGGACTAATTTTCATTCGTTATCAAATTCTAATTGTATCCTCAATGGAACTCATCTGAAAGCAACTCTTCCTGGGTTCTCAGAAAGGATTTAGTCCCAAATGTGCAAACTGATCAGATAGTGTATTATGCTCTCCAAGTAGCTTAAGAATCAGGTGACATTACTCACAAAAAGAGACATGTTCCCTGTCAGAGGGCTCGAGGGCTTTCCTTTATATCCACTTGGGGAGATGCAAATAGAAGGAGAGAGGCAGGAGCCCTAAGCCTCCCCATTAGCAATTACAGAACTACTATCGCTTTTCTCTCTGGCGGATCTCTCTCTCAGATCACAACATTTCTCTCATAGATCACTTACAGAATCTGCTTGCCTGAAACGACGAGAAGGACATGCCTGGAAATTGGGCTATTTAAAGGCTATTACCCAAAAACACAGGTCGCTAAGGTTCTTAGAGTTTATGCCAACCACAAAATACACCTTTAGCTGCAGATACGTTAGAGACACGAGCCTCAATGCCTTGTGTCTTCTGGAATCCGGGAGCTCATCGCTGCTCATCTTGACCAGCCTTGTGTCACTTCATCCGGGATCCCAGCCTCAAATTGAAGACTCCTCCTAAGTCTTTTCCTCTCTTCATTTCCTGCCAAAATCTATCTGGAGAATACTGAAGAGGTGAACATGTCATTAGTGTGGCTGTCCTGAGCTCAGCAGCCCATCCTTCACAGGGGCCAGGAAATTTGAGCTCCCTGCGGTAGTCGGCTCTGGCTGCCATAACAAAGTGCTATAGATTGGCTGGCTTGAACAAGCAAAATAGATGTTCTCACGGTTCTGGAAGCTGGAAGTCCTAGATCAGGGTGCCAGCATAGTCAGGTTCTGGTAATTGCGCTCTTCCTGGTTTGTTGATGGCCTCCTCCCCTTTGTGTCCTCACGTGGCCTTTGGTGCCTTCGAGTGGGTGGACAGTGACCTTCCTCTCCTTAAAAAGCCACCAATCCCATGGCATTAGGACTCTACCCTTATGACCTCATTTAACTTTAATTACCTTCTGAAAGCCCTGTATCCAAAAACAGGCACACTGGGGATCAGGGCTTCAACGTGTGAATTTGAGGAGGGGACAGTCAGTCCATAGCATGCCCATCCCCCAGCATCCTCACCTCTCCCTGAATGAAAGCTACCCTCCCGCAGTGAATGCATTTGAGATTGCAAACTTGAGGTCCGTAGGCTAGATCCAGCTTTCACAAATATTTTGTTTAGCCTGCAGTTTTGGAACAAATTTAAATTCGTTGTCAACATTTAGAACTTGGAATATAGCAAATTATTACTCACTTTCTAGCTTTTCTTGAAGGAAAGCTGTAATGGAGTGTGTTTTAGTCTTTGTGTTGGCCTTGAGAGCTCAAAATCAAGCTTGTGTCCAAAGGCTAAAAAAAAGCAGGGCAGGACATTACGGAATCTATTGATGGGGCTGAATAGCTTCTGGACTGTTTCATCTCTTCCATCCCTAATTAAGTTTTTCTCCCCTTTTCATCCAATTATTTATCTTTTATGGCACCTTGTGGATATTTATAATCCATTTCAAATTTAGAGGGAAATAAAACCAGGTATATAAAATAGATACATATAAATGGCCCCTCAATATGCATTTGCTGTGAGAATAAATGAATGGATGAGAATGTGCCTGCACTCACATGCATGTATAGTTTCAAAATGTCCAAAGAGAACTCCTTATTCAACCTGAAAACAAATGTAACATTTGAAAGGCAACTTACTGTTTAACAAAATCTTGAAAAGAACTAATATATAATAAGGGGGAATGTATCACTCATAAACTGATGAATCTGTATGGCACTTCACAGTTTATAAAGTACTTTCCTATATATTATTTCATGGCTGGCTCATATCTGTTAACCACTCGGGGGAGGAGAGCTCAATGCTTACAGCCCAGCTGTAAAGATGAACGGCAGCTCAGATCAAGCACCTGTGTTGGTTTATCCCTATTCTGACATGGGCCCAAAGTCATGGGCTCGTGAGCAGTGCAAAAAGAAGAGTCAGGACTCGGATAAAGACGGATCTTGATGAGTTTGTCCAAGACTGGGTCCTTGCATACGTAACGCACTATAACCATTCAGGATGTTTTCACATTAATGATCTCACTAGAGGCTTAGAGGCTAATATTATTTCCATGTAACAAATGTGGAAATTAGAATGATGAATGATGTACCAAGTTCTCACTGCTTTTTGGGAAAAGAAGAGGACCTAAAACCCCGGAGACCTGACCCCAAACCCAGGTTCACTGCAGCAACCTGGCCTGAGGTGTAGTCAGAGAACAATAGTGCTGTGGGATGCCAATAGGTGTTATGCAGAACAAAGTTATGGGGGAAAAAATGAAAAGCTCCATGATGAAATAGATTTGGAAAGCATTTTGCAGGACTTCTCAGAGACTTGAACATACTACCACCTACTGCCAAGTTACAAGGGAGAAGCTGGTATGTAACATTTTCCCAAATCATGAGACCACACAAACCATTCTTTAGGGGTGTTTCGCACAACTAGTGTTCTTGTGGACACGCTTGGAGAAACGTTTTCCTACATCAGTCATGGGTTACATCGAATCCTGAGTGACCATCACAGCCCCGTGAATTGTTCATTCTCAAGGCCGAGTGTTATGGGGTCTACGGATGCAGAATTAGAACAGAAGATCATTTGAAATATGGGAAGTCTCCTGTGTTCATAGTCACTAGCACTGTCTAGGGAAGGGTCATCCTTCCCCACCCCATTAATGGCAGGCTTGGCCATAGAATTTGCTTTGGCCAGTGGAACACGAGTGGACCCAACTCGTGTGACTTCCAGGCAGAGGTTTTAGAGTCAGCATGTGGTTTTCTATGCACATTTCCCTCTGCCATGATGACTGGCCACAATTCAGATAGAGATAGCTCCATCAGTCTGGGGCCTGGAGTGAGGACAACCAGAGGGGTTGCTCACCCAGCTGTTCCCAGTGAGGAGAAATAATCCTTTGCTGTTAGAAGCTACTGAGATTTGGAGGAGTTTATTACTGTAGCACAACCTATCCCATCCTGACCATTACAATTTCCAAAACATTTATCATCACATGATTGAGTGCTGGTATGGTAGTTCTTCTGCACTTATTCATACGTAATATTTGAACGGTTGTTAGGAGTCAGCAGAAAATTCAATGGTCCTAAATTTAGGAGATCTGTTTCTTACTTGTTTGCCCTCAATAATATTACTGAACTCCCCTGAAATTCTACTTTTAAAAAATGCCTACACAGGGATGCCTGGGCGGCTCAGTCAGTTAAGTGTCTGACTTCGGCTCAGGTCCCGATCTCGGGGTCCTGGGATCGAGCCCAGTCCGCTTCTCCCACTCCCTGTGCCCCTCTGCCCATTCGTGCTCACTTGCTCTCTCTCTCTCTCAAATAAATAAACAATCTTTTTAAAAGATTTTTAAAATGCCTGAACAGCTTACCTCACACAGTTGATGAAACAATCATATATGGAAGTATTTTAAAAACCATAAAGTACTAAACAAATATAAGACCTACAAATCAGTGTGCTGTCCTAGGCTGGATTTCGGAGCTCCTGCCTCCTCAGTGAATGACAGTGGAGGGACCTCCAAGTGGGGAAGCAGGAGCTCAAATGCTCTTGACCCATGTCTGTGGTTCCTTTTCATCGTATTTCATGCATTTTATAGCAAGAGACTTCTAAATTAATGAATATGGGAGTTTCTCCATCTCCTGTTAGGATGCTTTGGGCTCTGAGTAAAAGAAAGCCAAGCTCACACAAACTTGAACAGTAAGGGAATATTTCATCGGACAAAACACCATGTCCTGAAATTGGGCATTGGACAGGTACTCGACAGCTCAATAATGTTAGGCTTTGGCTCTCTCCGCTTCCCCTTTCCATTGTGCTCAGCACTAGCTTCATCCTCAAGCTGACGTTTCCTCATGGTCACTAGATGCCTGCTGGAATAAACCACATCTAGCATCTTCTTTGGTCAGATCACACAAGGGAAAGAGAAAAGATACAAACACTTCACTCACACAACCATTGTAAGTCCTTCTTCAATTTACTGAGAACAAGTGCCAAGCGCTCGCTGGACTCATGGTGGAGGAATCAGCTCAGGAGCTCAAATGAGGATGTCAGAACAAAATCAAGGCCTGTTAGAAAGGAGGAAAGGAGAAACACACAAGAGCTAATACTTTGAAAGGCAGCTCAACAGGAGAAAATCTAGCAGTTCATGCAGTTCCACAGACCTGTGAACTATTTCATGTTCAGATTTGCAAACCTGATAATTGGGCATAAGTAAAATCTCCTAACACTTAGCTCCACCATCTGTTGCTGACATAACAATTTTACATAATATGAAAAAGGCCAGATGGAAGCGATGCATTAACCATGTCCAAGATGTTTTATGCGCATAACATACACAGAATAGAAGTAGCTTTGTTCCATGTACTGTTGAGCTTGTAGCTCTCCAGTTAGAATTCTGGCCATTGATGGAGGACAACCTCAGAGCTTCCTAATCACTTATGTTCCCTTGGTGTTTGGAAAGCCGCGTGCGCTGGTGGCCCCAGAATATCAATCCAGGACAGACTTAGAAGCTACAATTTGTTTGGAGCTGGGCACCGGAAAGGGGAAGGCACACATATTTGAAATTGTGTTTGCATAGCAAAAACACAGTTTTTAGCTCAGAATTTATATTATGGTAAATAAGAATAGTGAAGTTTTCTAAAGATGTTTTTATTTTTACTCTGTATCTTATCCCGTATCCATCTTCTACACATTGTACGCTACCACCATATGTGCGTGTATCCATGTTGAGACTATAGTTGTGAAAATGGCGTCATATGCGTGTCATCCAGCAGCTTGCCTTTTCCTTCATTGTTTGATGAGTCTTACCCTTGTTGCTCTAGCTCCCTCTTTTGAACTGCTCTCTAATATTCCGAATACAGTACAGTCTACTTACCTGTTCTTCTGTCGATGAGCGTTTTACTCTTCCCATTTGTCACCATCACAAATGATGCCATAAAGGCCAATGTGGTGTGTGATTCCCTGTGCACAGGTCAGAGTTGTCTAGGTTACAGAGCCACAAGGGTAGAGTGAGAAATTTCATTCCATCATGATTTATCAAGTCATACCTCTCCCAGCAATGTAGGAAAGTTCCTTTTTCTTCATTTTCCCAATCTGTTGGCCATGAGATGGCCTTTTCCCGATAACTAGAGAAATAGAGCCACTTTTTACTTATTTGACATTCGGGTTGCCTCTTTTGTGAATTTGCTTCTTGATATATTTTGCCCATTTGGGGGTCTTTGTCTTTTTCTTGTTGCATTATAAAAATTTCTCCACATATTTTAGGTACTAACATTTGTTGATTATATGTATTGCAGGTATCTTCTAAGACTTGTCTTTTAAATTTTGTTTAAGGTTTAGGTTTAAACTTTAGTGTAGTTATATTTGTCTACCTTTTCCTTAATTAAGGGTCTTGTTTTCTTGGACTTGTCTACGGAATCTCCCAAAGTTTTAAGATTATAAAGAGATTTTCCTTAATTTTTTCACAGAAGTTTTCATGGTTTCTTTTGACATTTAGATGGTCTGTCTGGAATTTATTTTTGTGAGGTGTAAGATAGTGACTTAATTTTCTTTCCAGAAGGATAACTAATTTTTCCAGACTTATTTGATAACTAGTTCATACTTCCCACACTAATTTGTAGGGTCTTCTCTGTCCCGCATCGAGTCTCTATAGATGCCTGGGTCTATTTTGTTTGACTTAAATAGCATACTGTCTACATTACTATATCTCTTTAATAAATCTTGATATATGGCAGAGCAAGCTCTCTGGCTGTGTTCTAGCTATGGTGATGGTTAGTTTTGTGGGTCAACTTGACTGAGCCATGGGGGTGCCCAGATTAAACATTATTTCTGGGCGGGCATCATCTAATCCACTGAGGGCCTAAATGGGACAAAAGGCAGAAGAAGGGAGGATTCGTTCCCTTCCTGCCTGCGGGTTTGAGCTGGAACATCCATCCGTCTTCTCCAGGTTTTGCTCTGGGATTGATGCCATGGGCTCCTTGGCTCTCAGCCCTGGAATGACACCACCAGCTCTCCCAGGTTTCCAGCTTGTAGACAGCAGATTGTAGGACTTCTCAGCCTCCACAGTCATGGGAGCCAATTCCCAATTCCTCATAATAAATCTGCTTTTGTATCCCATTGATCCCGCTTCTCTGGAGAATTCTGACTAGTATCGTCTCTTTTTTCTCCTATACGAGGGTTAGGGTCAGCTTGTCAAATTCCATGGAAACCCATGTTGAGACTTTTCTTTTAACTCCATTGCATTTACAATTTGGAGACAAGTGCCATGTTCTTTTTTTTAAAAAAATATTTTATTTATTTATTAGAGAGAGAGAGCACAAGAGGGGGTAGGGCCAGAGGGAGAGGGAGAAGCAGGCTCCTCGCTGAGCAGGGAGCCTGCCTCGGGGCTCGATCCCAGCACCCTGGGATCATGACCTGAGCCAAAGGCAGACGCTTAACAACTGAGCCACGCAAGCGCCCACAAGTGCCACGTTCTTGATTTTTACTTCTGGGAACCTGCGATCTCTGCAGGTATCTGGATCATCTTTCACATCCTACAGTGCTGTTTTATAATTTTCTCCATAAAAGATTTTTCACATCTTGTGCTGATTTATTCTTAGGTATTTTGTAGTTTTGGTTGCTATGATAAACGAGAACTTTATTCTGAGACATTTCTCATTGGTCACTACTGTGAGTAGAAATGCTAAAAATGTTAGTGTGTTTATGCTGTATTCAACACAGCGTTGGGAACATCATTGAAAAGACGTGACCATGGATCGATCCAGGAGCTGGACCCAGGCATCCGTAGGCTCCTTGGCCCCCCCTTGGCCCCTCCATTTGCCTTTGCTCTGAGGACATGGGCTTGAGACAGTGATGTGATAGTGAGAACACCTGCACAGTATACGTGACTAAACCCAGTTAAGGCCTCTTTATAAACTTTTAAGAGTTGGTGGATGGGTGTGGCGATCCATTTGTCTCACTGCCGCCTAGGACAAGCCTTGTATGTAGTTCCCTCTGTTTATTAAAACGGCCACCTACCGACGGAGTGGCCTGCCTCGTCTGTTTCTCCCTGCCCTCCAAGGGGGGAGGCTGGTTTCAGTTCATGCCCTGAGAGAAGTTATGAACTGACACACGTTGGCCAGACCTTCTTATCAGTCTAAAAGTCTGTTACAGATTCTCTTGAATTTTCTATGGAGATGATCATATTGTTTACAAATAAAGACTGTTTTATCTTTTTTTAAAAAAAATTCTTAAACCTCTTATTGTTTTGACTTACCTAGAACCTCCAATACAAAATTGGCCCATGAGCTAATTCTTTCGATCCTGATGGAAATGGGAATGATTCCAAAGTTTCCAGTGTGAAGTCTGATATCTGCTAAAAAGGTTGGTAACTGATATTCCTTGTCAGGGAAAGAAATTCCCTTCCATTACTGATCTGCTAGAAGCTTTCATCCCAATTACTTCCATTGAATTCTTTTATTAATTGGAAAAATGCTTCTTATGCTCTAATCTTTAAATATGATATATAACATTAATAGAATTCTAAAAGTTAAAATATTTATTCAGTGCGAAGAGAAACCCCACTTGAAATAGTATATGGTTGTGTATATAATCTTTTTGACATAAGTAAATTTTATATTTTTATGTAGTTAAATGTAATAATTTTAGTCCTTTTCTTATTTTTTATTAAGTTTTTAATTTTAATTCTAGCATCGTTCCTTTTCTTATTTTCTTAAGGAAATAATCATGTTTCCTTATTCTATAATAATCTTACCCCTTTTAGCTTCCCTCTCTGATTTATGCTTACAAGGTCCTTCCCCACTCCAATATTCAACTATCAACATTTCTCCACTATTTTTTGCAATTCTTAAAAGTATTTGCATTTTGTTCTTTGTATGGTGTGAAATCTAAATTTCACACTTGCCCCACAGATAGTCAATTCTTGTTAACTCTTTGGTGAATAGTCTCTTGACCATTAGTTTGTGATGCTTTCTTTATTATATATTATCTTCTCAAATAGATTAGGATTGTTTCTCTATAATCACTTTGTTTCCACTGATGAATATATGCATTTTCATGCTAGTGTCACCATGTTCCCACTTCTGTCATTTTTTAAATGTGTCTGTGTGTGTGTGTATGTGTGTGTGCACACACAAAAGTAGAACGATGCAATAATGCATCTCTTTCTAAAGGAAGTATTGAACGAGGGTCCACTGACATATTTTTTTTAAATTTACAGTATGCATTTATATCTAGCAAAGAAGCTCATTTAATTACTCTTGGAGTTGTGTTAAATCAGTATGCTAATTTGGGGCGCCTGGGTGGCTCAGTCGGTTAAGCGTCTGCCTTTGGCTCAGGTCATGATCCCAGGGTCCTAGAATCAAGCACCACATGGGGAAAAAAATCTCTGCTCAGCGGGGAGCCTTGCTTCTCCCTCTCCTTCTGCCCCTCCCCCTGCTTATACTCTTTCTTGCTCTCTCTCTCTCCCCGCCATGAATAAATAAAATCTTAAAAAAAATAAATCAGTATGCTAATTTAGAAAACACATATCTTCTATACTATTCAGATTTCTCATCCTGTTACATGGGCTATATATTCATTTATTCATATTTTCTTTGAACTCTCTCGGTAAATTTTGTAACTCTCCTCACATCGATTCACTTTTTAAATTAAGGTTATATCTGGATATTTTGAGGTAGAGTGTTGTTCCCCCAACATAGTGTATTTGGGGAGAGCAGGAAAACTGGTTACATTTTTACATTTGTCCTTAACCAGGCATTTTAACTGAACTTCCATAAAGATAACCACTTTTTAATTATCTTCAGGTTTTTCAATAGGCAATTAACTCCAAATAATACATTTTGTTTTCTCATTTTCTTTTCTTTCTATATTTAAGTAATCTCCACACCCAATATGGGGCTCGAACTCACGACCCCCAGATCAAGAGTTGCATGCTCCACCGACAGAGCCAGGCAGGAGCCCCTTGTTTTCTCATTTTCAATAACAACATTCCTATAGCTGTTCTAGAATTGTATTAACTAATACGATGGTGTAGAGATCCTTGTTTTCTTTCTGATTTTAATGGCATCCTGCTTCTTTTTTCGGTTCTTTGTCGAGTAATGCATGGTGCTGATGAAATGACTTCATTTGTGTTTTGTCTGGATTCTCTAGGCTGCTGGTAAGCAACTTCTGAAGACAGCATTCTGTGCAAACATGTCTGATATTCTGGGTCTGGTCTCCACAGCCCCTGGCACAGGGCAGGGAACTTGGTCAGGGCCAGAGAGAATCTTGTCTTGTACTGGATTCCAGGGAGGCCCAAACAGACTGGGGCTGCTTGTCCCTGGATCTGGCCACGTGTCTACACAATTCTCTCCCAGAAGCCTGGGGTTTCTACTTCAGCCCTGAGCAGACAGCTGGGTTTTCCTCACATGCTACTGTCTGTCCTTGGTGACATACTCAGGAATAAATGGAAATTGCAGCCATTGTGTCAGCTGGGTTCCACTCGACAGACTGAGAAATATTCTAAACAATTTACTTGTTATAAAATAAAATATTTGAGATCAGAGTTTCCCACCAAACCTGTCACAAGAGGTAAACACCATTAACCATTTGCGGCGGGGGGTGGGGGGGGTGGGGGGGGTGGGTGTGGGTATGTGTTTAAGTATGCACATATGTATAAATACGTGTATTTCTATAATCATGTTCTATCCCTTTCAGATATATGCGCATCTTTGAATAATGTCAGCCCATTTTTGTAACTTCTTTCTAACTCAATACATAAACATATTGCTTGTTCTTTTCAACAGCTGTATAATACTCCACCATACGGCCATTCTATTAACATCTTTTCCCCTATTAATATAGATTTCCAGCTTGTTTCCTTTCTGTTATCTTGAACCAACATATTATTTAGGATAGATTTCTAGAAATAGGTTGTTGAAGTATAAAGTAGCATATATTTTTAAAATTTAGCTTAATTTTAAGAGATACTTTCAACCACTCCTTTGTCTATGAATTCATAGTCTGGTTCATGAACTGTTACTTACTGGTCCATGGTGAGATAAAAACAGAACTGGAGAGTAAGTATTTAGAAATAGTTATCATAATTTGATATTTCCATGATATCTAAATATGTGATTTTATATTTTATAAAAGTATTGGAATTAAAAAAAACCCTGATTATTTTTAAATAATAATGCTAAAACAAAAAAGAATGATGGAAAGAGTCCATTTGGAGATTTTTTTTTAAAGATTTTATTTATTTATTTTAGAGAGAGAGAGAGAATGTGAGCATGGGGAGGAGCAGAGGGAGGGGGCAAACAGTCTCTACACTGAGCATGAGCCCGATGCAGGGTTTGATCTCACAACCCTGAGATCATGACCTGAGCCAAAATCAAGAGTCTGATGCTTAACTGAGCCACTCAGGTGACCCTGGAGAATATTGATTATATGATATCAAAAGCTTTCTCCCTCTCTCTTTTTTTGCCTTTGCTTGTTTGTTTTGCTTCTTAAATTCCACATATGAGTGAAAAGAAAAGGTATTTGTCTTTCTCGGACTGACTCATTTCACTTAGCATCATACTCTCTAGCTCCATCCACATCATTGCAAATGGCAAGATCTCATTCTTTTTTATGGCTGAATAATATTCCGCTGTGTATATATACCACATCTTGTTTATCCGTTCATCAATCAATGGACACAGGGCTGTTTCCATATATTGGCTATTTAAATAATGCTGCTATAAACATCGGGGTATGTGTATCCCTTTGAATTAGTGTTTTTATATTCTTTGGGTAAGTACCCAGTAGCGATTGCTAGATCGTCCGGTAGTTCTATTTTTAAGTTTTCGAGGTGCCTCCATAGTGTTTTCCACAGTGGCTTCACCAGTTTGCATTCCCAGCACAGTGCATGAGGGTCCCCCTTTCTCCACATCCTTGCCAACATCTGTTGTTTCTTTGTTTTTATTTTAGCCATTCTGACAGGTGTGAGGTGTTATCTCATTGTAGTTTTAATTGCCATTGCCCTGATGAGGAGTGATATTGAGCATCTGTGTCTGTTGACCATCTGTGTGTCTTCTTTGGAAAATTGTCTGTTCGTGTCTTCTGCTCATTTTTTAATTGGATTATTTGGTTTTTTGGGTATTGAGTTGATAAGTTCTTTATATATTTTGGGTACTAACCCTTTATTGGATGTCATTTGCAAATATCTTCTCCCATCCCGTAGGTTGCCTTTTAGTTTTGTTGGTTGTTTCCTTTGCTGTGCAGAAGCTTTTTATCTTGATGTAGTCTCAGTAGTTTATTTTTGCTTTATTTCCCTTGCCTCAGGGGACCTATCTAGAAAAACGTTGCTATGGTCAGAGACATCACTGCCTGTGCTCTTTTCTAGGATTTTTATGGTTTCAGGTCTTGCATTTAGATCTTTAAACCATTTTTAATTTATTTCTGTGTATGGTGTTAGAAAGTGGTCCAGTTTCATTCTTTTGCATGTTGCTGTCCAGTTTTTTCAACACCATTTATTAAAGAGACTGTCTTTTTCCCATTGTATCTTCTTTCCTGCTTTGTCAAAGATTAATTGACCATATAATCGTGGGTTTATTTCTGGGTTTTCTATTCTGTTCTATTGATCTATATGTCCATTTTTGTGCCAGTACCATACTGTTCTGATTACTACAGCTTTGTAATATAACTTGAAGTCTGGAATTGTGATACCTGTCTTCGCTTTTTTTTTTTTTCAAGATTGCTTTGGCTGTTCAGGGTCTTTTGTGGTTCCATACAAATTTTAGGATTGTTTGTTCTAGTGAAAAATGCTGTTGGTATTTTGATAGGGATTGCATTGAATGTGTAGATTACTTTGGATAGTGTAGACTTTTTTAAAAAATATTTTCTTTATTATTTATTAAGATCCTAGACTGGTTTTTTTTTTTTTAAGATTTTATTTATTTGGGAGAGAGAGCGAGCACAAGCAGGAGGAGTGGCAGGCAGAGGGAGAGGGAGAAACAGACTCCCTGCTGAGCAGGGAGCCCTATGTTGGGCTTGATCCCAGGACCCTGGGATCATGACCCAAGTCAAAGGCAGACGCTTAACCGACTGAACCACCCAGGTGCCCCTAGTGTAGACATTTTTAACAATATTTATTCTGCCAATCCATGAGTGTGGAATATCTTCCCATTTCTTTGTGACATCTTTAATTTCTTTCTTCAGTGTTTTATGGTTTTCAGAGTATGATATCAAAAGCTTTACATTGTGAAAATACATTTTAGGAAAAGTTTCTTAAGAAACATTGGAGATAAATGTAAAAATTGTAAAAATTTTTAATATTATATTGTGAAAAAATATATATGGTGTAATTATGACCGGATGTGCTATATGATCAGTAATATAATACATTTTTATCAGAACAAAGAATAAAAGAACCTGATTCTTCACCACAAATAGTTTGGGAAGCACCGCCCCCATAAGCAGCCAATTCCATTCTTTTCTAAATCCTTGCCTCTAGTTAGTATTGTCAAAGATTTTTGTTTTTTTTTTTTTAAAGATTTTATTTATTTATTTGACAGAGAGAGAGATAGCGAGAGCAGGAACACAAGCAGGGGGAGTGGGAGAGGGAGAAGCAGGCTTCCCGCTGAGCAGGGAGCCCGATGCGGGGCTCGATCCCAGGACCCTGGGATCATGACCTGAGCCAAAGGCAGACGCTTACCGACTGAGCCACCCAGGAGCCCCAGTATTGTCAAAGATTTAAATGTCTATTAATGTATTGGTTATAATCTCTCATTTTTGTTTTGATGTGAATTTTTCTGATTACTAATGATGTTCATATCTTTATTAGTCACGTGGGTTTTCTCTTGCTACTTAAATTGTTTATGCTATTTTTATTGGTTTGGAGATTCTTCTTTCTGGTATCTGTGGATTTCACATTCCTCTTTTTGAATTCCTCTGTTATTTTAGACGTATTTTTGTTAGAATTTATTCAATAATTCTATATATTTAGAGTGTGAGGAATTGGCCTCCTCTGTAGGCTCCACTGTAGTTTCTTTTTTTTTTTTTTTTTTTTTTAAAGATTTTATTTATTTATTTGAGAGAGAGAGAATGAGAGAGAGCACATGAGAGGGGGGAGGGTCAGAGGGAGAAGGGAGCCCGATGCGGGACTCGATCCAGGGACTCCAGGATCATGACCTGAGCCGAAGGCAGTCGCTTAACCAACTGAGCCACCCAGGCGCCCTCCACTGTAGTTTCTTATTGGGCACTGCTGGTTTAATGAAGAGCTATAGATTTTTGTATAGTTGGTTTTTCTCTGGACTCTTCATTGGTAATAACTGTTTTTTAAGGAGTCAGTTTTCTTTCTTTCTTTTTTGTTAAAGATTTATTTATTCACTTGAGAGAGAAAGAGAGTGAGAGAGAGAGGGAACACAAGCAGGTGGGAGAGATAGAGGGAGAAGCAGACACCCCACTGAGCAGGGAGCCTGATGCAGGACTCAATCCCAGGACCCCGGGATCATGACCTGAGCCAAAGGCAGACACTTAACCGACTGAGCCACCCAGGTGCCCAAGGAGTCAGTTTTCTTTCTCTTTCTCTATACCTCTTTCATATTCTTTCCTCACAGCAGTACCATATTTACTGGACATGCCCTTGTGGACAATTTCAGTTTCTCTTGGTAGCCCACATCATGGTCTCTAGACTGTTTATCACAGTCTGTATGATGGTCCTCCCCCCATCCCCCCAAAAGGTACAATTTGAAAATGTAAAATTGCTGTTCATTAAATAGAGATTATTTAGAAAAGGAAATGTTTGGGATCCCTGTAGGGTCAATCTCTGATATCAGAACTATTGATTTTCTCAAACAAGTACCGTCCATCTTCTTCAGAAGCTTCCAGATTTGGCCCCACTTCTATCTTCTGCCCATGAATTATCTCCACTCAGCACTTCACCTCCTTTACCTGATAGTGAGCCAAACAGTAAGTCATATTAATTCCCCAAATATAGCCATCTGGGGGTATTGAAGCAGGGATAATTGTGGTCAGCTCTGGGAAGCTAAGCATGTATGTCAGGGGACTGGCTGCTCACAGATTTGTAAACAACTGCTGGGTGGCAAGCTGACAGAAGGCGAAATGTGCACATGGAAGCAAATGAAGAGCTTCAAGTGATCAAATGTCAGTGTGGACAGCTGGGTGATGAGGCTGGCTGGCACCACCTGCCGGGGCACAGCTGTCAGGGAAGGCGAGCGCCAAGTGTCATGGCCACAGGCAGTGCCCGCCCAACAGGTGATGGCCAGGACAGAGAAGCGCCCACAAGCTCTGAGACACAACTGGGTCATGGCCTGGGATATGCAATCATGTTCTGTGTCCAGAATGAAATGCCAGCAACTCTCTCTCTCTCTCTCTCTCTACTAAAAAAAAAAACAACAAAAACTCTTCCCACGTGTCTTAATTAAGACTTAGGGTCTTGAGGCAGCCTCTTGAGCCACACCAGACATAAGTAAGTCTATAACCAACTGGCCTGAGTTCAGTCAAAGAGTCCTATACATCCTGACCACATGGTAGGCTTCAATCAAGACAGGCTGTCAGGTAAAGCACAAGGAGTTATGCCAGAGACATGGAGGACAGAGGTCAGGTGCAGGGACAAGTATGGACCCAACACCAAACCAGTGTCTTGAGGAAGACACTGCCCAGGGCCCGGTACTCATGAATACCAAAGTGGCAATCACCTAGCAAATCCCGAAGTCACAGTGCAAGGGGTTGACTGGGAAAAATGACTCAAGAATTAGTGTCAGTCTACTTTTTGGAGGCCTGAAGTCCCATCAACCATGAACAAATCTTTGTGCTGTAAATGTGCTCATTTCGAAACCCCACATCTGATGAATAACCTGTGAGAGTAAACTGAGGCCTTTGCAGGGAGTAATGTGGTGACCAAGATCATACCTTTCAAATGTACATCCCCTTTGATCTCGCAACTCCATATCTATGGACTTATCTCAAGGAAATGATCAAGGGCATACGTCAAAGTGTAAGTGCAAAGATGTTTGATGCTGTGTAACAGCAAGAGAAGAAACCACTGAAGCAGACACGTGTATGCTCCATGCCACCCTCCTCAGACCCTTGCCCTTAGCACACCTGTGGTGGACAGTTCCACGCACCGTCCCAACCTCCCACCCCAGGCTCACGTTGGTGGTTCAAGGCTTTTCTGCTTCAGGACTTTCTTGGATGCCGTAAGAAGGCCATTCTATCAGACATAGCAAAGAACTGAGGGATAGTTAATATTTCCAGGAAACCACCCTCCACCAATGGGAGAAAGAGATAGAGTATGAATGCTTCAATTTCTTCCTCCAGTGAAACCATTTGGGGAACTATTCTACATGATTCCTAAGAAGGACCCCATGGGATTGAGCTTCAGTTGCCCACAGTGATCAACAGCTCACTAACACACCTTTTTAGCTTTGCTCCTTTCCCTAATTCACTCTCTGTCCCCCTTCTCTTCTATTTCCTGGGATCATCTCTCAAATAAATTACCTGAACCCAAATCCTTGTTTCAGAACTTGCTTTCAGGGAATTCAAATCAAAAGTCAATTTAGGGGTGCCTGGGTGGCTCAGTCGGTTAAGCGTCTGCCTTCAGCTCAGGTCATGATCTCTGGGTCCTGGGATCAAGCCCCGCATTGGGCTTCCTGCTCAGCAGGGAGTCTGCCCCTCTCTCTCTCTCTCTCTTTCCCTCTGCCCTTCCCCACTGCTTGTTCTCTCATTCTCTCAAATAAATAAATAAAAAATCTTAAAAAAAAAAGTCAATCTAAACATCAAAAATAGGGGTTAAATTAACTATGATACATTCACACAATGGAATATTATGCAGTGATTAAAATTACCTTGGACCCAAGGAACAAGAAAACATATGACCATACAAAGACTTGTACATGCATGCTCATAGCAGATTTGTTATAGCCCCATATCGGAACAATCCAAATGTCCATTAGCACGTGTGTAAATAAACAAATTGTGGTATATCCATATAATAGAATACTATTCAGCAATAGTATTGCTTGATTAACTATTAATTTAACTATACACACAACCTGAACCTCAAAATAAGTATGCTAGGTGGAAGAACCCAGACAAAAGAGTATACAGTGTATGAGTTTATTTATAGAAAATTCTAGAAAATGCAAACTAATCTATAATAACAGAAAACAGACCAGTAGTTGCCTGGGAGCAAGGGGAGGGTATAGAAAGGGGGAAATGGGATTACAAAGGGGCACTATGAAATTTTGGGGATTTATTATCTTGATTGCAGTAATGGCTTCATGGGTGTATACATATATTAAAATCTACCACAATATACCCTTTAAATATGTGTGGTTTATTGTATGTCAATTATATCTCAATAAAGCTGTTAAAGATGAAAAAATAATCTCTGATAAAAAGAGTGACATGGAAATGATTCATATTGAATTGTTAGGTTAAAAAAAGGCTAGTTGGGTTTTTTTTAAGATTTTATTTTATTTATTTGAGAGAGTGAGCAAGAGAGAGAGAGAGAACGAGTTGGGGGAGGGAGAGGGAGAAGCAGGCTCACCACTGAGCAGGACCTGGGGTCATGACCTGAACTGAAGGCAGATGCTTAATGGACTGAGCCACCCAGGCGCTCCAAAGGCTAGTTTTAAATTAGTGTGTACAATATGAGCCTAGATACTCATACAGATTCATGATTAATGATCGAAATGACAAAGTCCAAAATGTTGTTAGTGTTCATCTCAGAGTCTGAGGATTACACTGACTTTTATTTTTTTTTTTTTGTATATCTGTATCTTCCTTTTTTTTTTTTTAAGAGAAAGAGAGAGAGCACACATGCATGCACAGGGGAGGGGCAGAGGGAGAGAGAGAATCATAAGCAGGCTTCATGCCCAGTGCGGAGCCTGATGTGGGGCTCGAACTCACAACCCTGAGATCATGGCCTGAACCAAAATCAAGAGTCAGACGCTTAACCGACTGAGCCACCCAGGCATCCCTCTTCCAAATTTTTATAATGAATATATATTACTTTTGTAATACAGAAAATCCATAGATAAAACACAACACAAAGTATCCTATGTTACATGCCAGAAAAATGGTAGAGGCGAATGATTTCCAAATTTGGTTTTTGTCTTTATTTTGGAGCCTCGGGGGTTTCACAAAGGTGTCTCAGGGGTTGGCCCAGGGGGAAAATGAGGATATATGAGTCAGAGTCTTCACTTCTCTAAGTAGAGTAACTGTTTTCATTTCAGAAATGAATATGAAAGCCTAAAGAGAGCCAATTACTAAGGCCTGAGACAGTTGTGGAATGCTTTATGGTAAAGACAGAAATTAGTAGGGAAGATGGGCCTGACTAAGCAAAGAAAAGAAAGTGGGTCTTCTAGAAAAGTCTGGGTAGAGACACTAATGGAACCTGTTACCCACTGCAGCATACTTTTTTTCCTACTCCCATTACTCTTCAATTCTTCGCTCAAGTCAGAGCTCACCACTGCAAAATTCCCAGCCTGATTCTAGGCCTACACAAGATCACTCAGATTGGGAATCCAAAGAACTCAATAGCAATGTTATTGCAAAGGGAGGGGGTAGAGGTTGCTAACAAGTGAGGGGGCTTTATCTCCTTCCCCAATCTCCATCAGATCCCCTCCCTCCGTTTTTATGTATACCAATAATGTTTTCTCACGATAATATTAATTTCTTTGCTACCCTAGCTTGGAGGCCCTGCTAACCCTCCAAACAGGTCACTGTTTTTACATTCCTCCTAAGAGCTGCCACGGAAAGAACTGAAAATTTGGAGAGGACCACCTTGAGTCATTGCCCGCATGAGAAATTCTCCAAAGAAGCTCTGGAGATGTCAAAAAGACCTTTTACTTGTTCTCTTTTCTCCAAGGATCCTTACTAGCCCTTGAGCCTGCTGCGACAAACTCGTATAACCTTTCTGGAATCAAGCCAGTGGGGCCTTGGGATGGTATGTGGCCTGAGCTACTCGGGAGACATACCTGAGGCAAGGGGCTGGCTTTGCAGAGACTCAACCCAACATCCCCGCGCCAACATGTGCTCCTTGAGGAGCAAAAGGAGGGAGAAAAGGATGTGCACTGGGGTTTACCGTTTCCTTGATCCTCATAATCCTAGCTCAGTACTGGCTGAAGTGTCTTCACTAGCTCTGAAATCTGAGTGAAGTGCTTTCTTGTTAGGTCGATGTTTTGAAGACACTTGAAAGTACACGACAGCCCAAGTCTTGCCAAGGAAGGAAAAAGCTGCTGATTTGTCTCCTGATTTGTTTCCATCGAGGCCTCCTGCAGAGTTTTCTTAAATGACAGCAGGGAAGCGGTAAATCAGGTACAATGGAGTCCTAGCCACGGACAATTTGCCTCTAGAAATTGATGTACTTCAAGTAAAATGGTCATGGACAATTGGACTTTAGAATGACTTAAAATGGCGTTTTCATCTACTTGAACTGGGTTCCAATTAAAATAGGGAAGTATTAGTCTAATCTAGTCCTCCACTGGCTGACGTACTCTGGGAGATTTTAAAAGAAGCACAGCCGCGGACTCAGGAATGAATTTCTGATTTACTTGCAGAAAATACAAAGTTCCTTTTAATCTCACTAGAGAGAGACAATCCTGTTAAAATCACAGTTTTAAATGTAGCATGTACAACCAAGAGAAAGTGTCAGCTGAATGCATTTGATATTTCTCAGTTTAAAAGAGAGTGAATAGTTAAATATAGCTTTATCCAAAAAAATGCTCCACTTATTCCTGTGCGAGGAATTTCAGTAACTTTAACAGAGCGTTTGTATTCGTGGCTGCTTTTTTCCTAAGTCATTGCTTCCCAACTTTTCGTGTCAAAGCACAAATGGAAAATGAGCACATATTTAGGGCACACTGGGGTAAAGCGAGGGGGCTGCTCACAGGAGACCCCGCCTGGACCCCTCAAGATGTGAGGAGGTCCTTATCGAGGCACACCTGCGACCTACGCAGGACCGGATGAGTCAGGATGCTCCAGGTTAGGATTTGGACTCATCGATTGCCAGCTGGCTTACTCCGGGGGGGGGGGGGTATTAGAGCAGGTGTTTTCAACCTTGGCTGCGCATTGGACTCACCTGAGGAAGTGTGACATACCGTAGTTTGGGTCCCACCCCCAGCGATCCTCATTTAATTGGCCTGGGCTGTGGCCTGGGCGCCAGAGATTTTAAAAGCTCCTCACGTGACACTGATGCCGGGCCACCATCGAGAAGCATTGTTTTTGCAAATAAAGTTTTATTGGCACGGAGCCACCCTTCACTTACATCGCGCCTGCGGCTCCTTTCCTGCTACAATGGCGGAGCTGAGTGGGTGCCAAGGGACCTCATAACCATTTGCAAGGGCCAAACATATTTACCATCAGGTCCTTTACAGAAAACATTTGCCGAGCTGGCTTTGGAGAAAAACTTCAGGACAACTTTCAGTATCGTGTGACAAAAAATCATTTTAGAAGGATTTTTGCTCCAGGTAGTGACAGAATCCCCCTTAAGGGATTCTGACAGAGACAAAATATTCAGAGTACATAAATATATATATATATATATATTTTTAAAGATTTTATTTATCCATTCGACAGAGAGAGACACAGCGAGAGAGGGAACACAAGCAGGGGGAGTGGGAGAGGGAGAGCAGGCTTCCTGCTGAGCAGGGAGCCCGATGCGGGACTCGATCCCAGGACCCTTGGATCATGACCTGAGCCGAAGGCAGATGCTTAACGACTGAGCCACCCAGGCGCCCCTCAGAGTACATAAATATTAAGGCACTATGAAGGTAAATGAGTCTTCAGGGCCGTCCTGTTCCCCCACCTGGAGCAGCAAAGGAAGTGCTCAGGAAGAAGGAAAGGCGAGGCGGGTTTCTGTGGAGAAAGCCTGGGGCTGCTCTTAGGAAGAACCCATCACGAAAGGAACAGGCTCTGAGGCAGAGAAGAGTCAGGGAGCTTCAGGTAAGCGGTTAAAGAGTTTCTGGGGGGGTGGGGAGGGGGGGCTGCAGAGCTGTCACCCTGTGATGAGTTGACACTGCAGAGGTGGATGATTCTGGTGATTTTTAGAAATGTGGCTGTGTGCTATGAATCATATTCCCCTTAGTCTGAGAGGCTTCTGTAAAGTTATATACGTTTTCCATACTTTTTAATTATTTTATTTGTTTATTTCGAGAGAGAGTGAGTGAAAGCAAGGCGGCGGGGGGGGGGGGCGCGGGTAGGGGCAGAGGGACGCGGAGAGAATCCCAAGCTGACTCCATGCTGAATGCAGAGCCAGACGCTGAGCTCGTGACCTGAGCGGAAAGCAAGAGTCGGACGCTCAACCGGCGGAGCCAGCCAGGCGCCCCCCCCATACTTTCTTAGATGTGAGTTCAGTCTTTGCAATGGGACTCCGTACTCTGGCCCCCAGGGAAGCTGGAAGTATCAGACTACAAGATGACTGTGCCTTTAAACCACCAATCTTCAAAAGCATCGTGGCCACTGAAATAGAACTTCTAGAGAGTTCACAGCAGGAGAGTAAAAAAGGAATAAGACGGGGATCTAAAAGCTTAGGACAGTAATGTGACATCCCTCGGTCAGTTTTACCAACTCTGGGCTTTAGGTAGCTCCGACAGGACGTGTATAAAGGAGCATCTGCTCTGCTCCCGGTCGCTGGAATCCAAGACCACAGTGTATATTGAGGTATATTAATACCTCTCCTTCATTGTGAGGAATACAACACCAGCACTTTAAGTGACTGTCCAAGCCAACATTATTGATGTCGTTTTTGGATATAGGTGAAGTTTTGGTGGCGATCCAGAGCTGATGGCCAAGAAAGAGTTCTTGAGACGTCTTCAGTGCAAAACGGTGGTTTTCTTAACGCCCGCGGACAGGATCCGTGGGCAGAAAGAGTGCTGCCCCCTGCTGCCCAGGGATTGTGAGGGGCAACGGATTATGTACCTTGGGGTAGGGGGAAGTAAAGATAAGGGAAGTTCCAAAAGGATTTTCTCTGCTAAAGAAGACTCACTGGATACAAGAGGACTTGCTGTTGTCAAACTAAGGTTGCTTTTCCCTCTAGCAAGGCATTAATATTAAGATGGTTAGTCCTGGAGGAACATTATACTCTGCCTGCCTCCAGTATTTGTCAATGGGCTGCAGGTTATATGGACATTTAGTTTTATCTACATTTCCTTCTGCCTTTGTTTCCCACATCATTATCACCAAAGTAACAGCCTTGGAGAATCCCTTTTCAGATCTCAGGTTCATCACCCAGGATCAAGGCTTTTAAAAGGTGAAAGGAAGAATTGGAATCAATACAAAGGCCTGCCCTTCCGGAGAGGGCATTCTAGAATTATCAGCAAACACTTGTCAAATGGCAAAAATAATACAATTTAGTAACAAGTTTGGTGTCCTTTATTCAAGGGAAAACAATGCATGGATTGGAGGGACGGCGCTTAACAAGAGGTGGAGTCCTGTTCCCGACAGATCTCCGGCAAGAGCAAGTTTCTTAGAGCCTTAAAAGGGGCAGCACGGAAACAGGGCCTGATTGCCTAAGAAGGTAGAGATTTCTTTGTCAGGCTAGCAGGTCCTATTTTCTAGGGTAAGGTAGGTCAGCTAAAGTGGAGCTGGAGGATTGTAACTGGTGTAGGTTAGGTTCCCCTGACAGGGTATTTCCGTTTTTTGGGCTTTTTAAAAAAGATTTTATTTATCCATTTATTTGAGAGAGAGAGAGCATGAGCAGGGGGAGAGGCAGAGGGAGAAGCAGACTCCCTGCTGAAGAGGGAGCCTGTGGTGGAGCTCGATCCCAGGACCCCGGGATCATGATCTGAGCCGAACGCAGACGCTTAACCCATTGAGCCACCCAGGCACCCCGGTATTTCCCATTAGTGCAGGCTGACTTACATTTAGATTTGTGATGTGGGCTGGGTGGAGTGGCCTCCATTTTGTAGGTGCTCATACACAAATTCACTTCATCACACTCCACTCTTTCCCTGGTTTGTCAGTTCTCCCAACGAGAGGAGAGGCTTAGGAGCCTGGATTCCCCAAGACGCTGAATAATCTGGTGAACATGGAGGTGAAGGAGGACCAAGGTGAATCATGGGACTATCAGCCGTAGAGCATGGGATCAACCCAGAGGTCAGAGGCAGTAGACAAAGCATCTTGGACAGCCAACACTGATGTGGGAAACAAAGGCAGAAGAAAAATTATTAAATTTCCTTATACCTACAGCCCAGTGATAAGTCCTTTAAACAGGCAGAGGAACATTCCTCTAGGGACTCAACTGCCTCAATGTTAATACTTTGCTAAGGGCAAAAGGCAATCCTAGCCCGCCCCCCCCCCCCCCCCCCCCAGGATCCTATAAGTCTACTTTAACATATAAAAAATTCCTTTGGAAACTTCCTTTATCTCTAAACCCCCCCCCAAGATACATGTTGGCAAGCATTCCCCAAGCATATGGCCCACCGATATACATCTGAAGGGTCTCATAACTAAGGTTTTATTAGACTGTAAGAAATGACCTTTTCCCAACAATAGCTAGCCCCTCAAGGTCCTGGAAACCTTGCTTCCAAAATTCCTTAGAGACTTACGCTCTCCCTTACCCCCTCCCAACCTGAAAGTATATAATGGGCCACTGCTCATGACCCCATTGCAGCTCTGTCTGCCCACGGGTCCTGTCCCCGGGCTTTAATAAAACCACCTTTTGCACCAAAGATGTCTCAAGAATTCTTTCTTGGCCGTCGGCCTCGAACCCTAATAATGTCTTTCCTACATCAAATATGAGCTGGGTATTTATCTCCACTTCAGAAACCAGTCATCATCATTGTCATTTGTCATTATCATATCCCTATAGATTGAACCCTGAGAGCATCTAACTCAAAAGAGTATTGCAGTAAAATACCGACAGGACACATACACACACGGCATATTTCAACAGTAAAATCCTCCAGTTTCAACTATTTTACCATTTCTGTCCGTACTTACTGATGGGATTTTGGAATATAGGTGAGGTTCAGTGGGGTGGGGTCCGGAGCCGGCAACCAAGAAAGAATTCTTGAGACGTCTTTGGTGCAAAATGGTGGTTTTATTAACACATGGGGACAGGACCCAGGGGCAGAAAAAGCTGCTGCACCGGGGTCATGAGGGATGGCTGATTATATACTTGGGAGTTGGGGGAGGTAAGGAAGAGGGAGGTTTTCGAAAGGATTTTCATATGTTAAAGAAGACTCCCAGGACACCAGAGGCCTTGCCATTGTCAAGGTTGTTTATCCTTCTAGCAAGTTATTAACATGAAGATACTTGGGAGCTTCCTGGAGGAACATTACACTCTGCCCGCTTCAAGTATCTGTCAATGGGCTGCAGGTTATAAGGACATTTAATTGTATCTACATTTCCTTCTGGAAGCTAGGTTATTGATAGAAATGCTTTGTTCTTACAAATTGCTAAGACATTTATAAACCGAGGGAGACTGAGGTCTTGCAGGATTGTGATCTCTACAAGTTAACTATTTGTTTTTCCTTTCCTTAGCTTTAGGGCAGCCAGGAGTGCCTGAGGAATGTCACACATATATCCCATCTGTGGGGGGCGGGGGATGGGGTGTCAGCTTCTGCTTTGTCCTCAGCTTGCCTTCTGTTCCCTCATCACTTACTTATCTCTTTATACGTGCTTATCATACTGTTTCATAAATACTGGAATACGTCATTATCCAAGGATAATTTGTATCTGAAAAGGGCCATTTAAAATGAATCCACCCAAAATAGGAACCAAATGTCACACTAAATATATGAAAAAAGATTAGACCAGGATTTCATTCTGAAAAGAGAACCAATTTGTTTTAAATAGTAGGAATATAATCTTATACACTCTCGTATGTTAAAACTTCAAGATATAACTGCCATATATTCTTAAAATTAACATCAGTGATACCTGTTGATTTTTCTTTTGGCATAATTGTTCTGGAAAAATGGTATGATAGTTTGTGTGGCTCTCTCTTCACAGTTGACTGTCAGGCAAAGTCATAAAGAAGATCATTTTTACAAAAACATTTGAGGGTTTCATCGATTTCCCTGAAAGACCTCTCTAAAGCCTTTGATATTCAAATCATTTTTCAAACCCCATATTCTGACCATTGTAGGGGAGGAAAGTAATTTTCCCTCTGCCTGGAGCTGGGGTGTAGGGGTGCAAGAGTACCTGGCTGCAGGGCTCTCAAACAGACCAGGTTCAGCCACACAATGCTGACAAAATCCAAAGGCAGAGAAACAAGTGGTGGTGAAACAAGAAAGAAACATTTCAGTGAGACCAACACCGAGGACAGTGAACTAGCATCTCAAAGACTGTCTCTGAAGTGCCAAAAATAAATCCAGGTTTATATAAGGAAAATGTGGGGCAAAGGTTGGTGGGTACGTGCAGGTGGGCAGTGAAGGGCAAATGGATCACGGGCTTGGGGTCAATCACAGGCAGGGGCTTGCTGCCTCAGGGTGGTCCTTATCGCTTGAGGAATAGTTTTAGTTTTCATCAGGGGACGCTTTGCCCAAAGGGTCTTCCGCCTGAGCCAAGAGACAAGCTGGAAAGAAGAACCTAACTAGAAAGTTTGAGGTCAAAATGGAGACAGCTGAAGTCCTCTTTCATACCCTTCTAGATTCTTGGCAGAGACCCCCTCCCCCACACCCCGTAATAAAAGACAGATTAGCAAGAGGAAAACAAACAGAAGTTTAATAACATGGATGTAGAGGCCACTTTTAGGCAACAGTCTTGAGCAATGGAAACTTGAGCAAGACAAAAGGGGCCACAGTGAGCACTGAGGTGATGCAAACAGGCTCATTAAGTGACCCACCTGAAAATAGCCATAGGCCCTAACTGACCGATTACAACCAGGTACAGTTCCTAAGATTGCCAAAAAAGGGAAAATTCCATACATTCCCTTACTCCCTTGCTGCACCCTGTAACTATAGCCCCTCACCACTGCCTCATGGTAGACAGTGTCTCCCTTGCTGTCCTGTCCACCCTACTCCCTTGCAGTGTATTCACTAAACTTCTATCTCCTTTGTTCTGTCTTAGGTGAATTCTTTCACTGCCCACACCACCAGCCCCCACCTGATCAGGAGGCCCCACAATGAATACCTTATGTATACATGGGAGATAGCCAGGAAAACTGAGCAAACCTTCCTTAAATGGTCCAGGCCACCATCTTAAATACCATCTTTGGCTAAAGACAAAAGAACGGTGGGGGGGTCAGAGAGGCCAGTTGTGGGAGTTTATTAGGAAAAGCATAGTAAACAAGGGTTAAGTTTGCCTTCTCCTTTAGTAAGAGTTTCTCTTCCTGATACAGAGAGGGAGACACCCTTACAAATAGAGATTTGCTTTATAAATGTAAATTTCCTTTACAAAAGAGTAAATGTTGTTTTCAGGGCTTCTCCTGGGTCTGCTTTTTCTCAAAAATAATTAGCTCAAAATAATCCTTATGCCAAAGAGGCATATTTGGAGGTGGCATATTCTTTTATCCTTCATTTGAATATGAGGATGGGAATTGCTGCTATTGGCTGAGGACCAAACACAAGACACCCTATTCTGAATGACTCTCATCCTGGACAGTGTATTTGCATGCACCCAGAGTATTCCATAGCATCCTTGTTATTTTTCTCTTCTTCCAATGTTAAATCTACTAGATTTCTGTTTTGGCTTTGCCAAGGAATTTGTAACTGAACCAACATGAGTTCGCTCCTTTGTGAATCAGAAACTACACCAGGCGGAGTTGTTGCACAAAGAAAACTTTATTTTCAGCAAATAAGGAGATCACAGGGAATGGCTTCCAAAGCCACGATTCCCCAAGCAAGGGTGGTTGGGTTCCTTTTCTTTAGGGTTAGGATGAATATTTAGATAGGGAAGCCACGTCATCAGGATGTAGGGGCGGGCAAAAGGTCATGCATGCGCCTTAAGGAAACATGCCTATACACACTTTGTATGTTATGTAAACGAGGCTTGTGCTCCTCCTTGAGTGGAAATTTTAGTATTATAATGAGGTAAAGGGGTCACTCTATGGCCCATCTGTGCAGGCGGGAGTCAAGGGTTATGCTCAAACTGGTCTGGGTGGTCTGGGTCCGCTGGAGGTCCAGGCAGTCACTGTTGCTTGAGGGACAGTGTTGCTTTCCATTTGCCTAAGTTAAGAAATAAGCTGGAAGGAAGAGCTTAAGGGAAAATGTGGGACGAAGGTCAGTAAGTACAAGCAGGTGGGCAGTAAAGTTCACGTCTTGGGGTCTAGCTGGTGACACTTTGAGCCATTCTCCTGCATCATCAGCTTTGTGAACTTCTCTGTGTTAGCAAGCTTTGTGATTTCAGTTTTAAAACTACTTGCATCGAATCCTTAGTTTTTACACCACCCATGTTGAATGACGCAGTTACTCATCAGGCCCCTTCACTAAATTAAGAGCTCTTTAATGGGGAGGTTGTGCCTCATTCATCTTCTATCACCAGTGACTGCCATAAAGTAGCATCAATTACCGTTAGCTAAATTTAACGGCTTTTCATTTGAGATCTTCATCATCAAATATGACTAGTCAAGACGCTGACACAGTGGGCAGGGATATGCCTTAGTGTCGAATCAGAAGAGATGCTTGACTGGGGACAAACTTTATTGAGTGGTTAATTCCTTTGTATAGATTTTTAATGTTATGTTGACTTTTGCTTCCCTATCCAATCTGCATTTGGATACTTGGACCAGAAGCACCACTGAAATGGTTTAATTAGCAGACTCTTTCATGGAGGGGCTGTGACTTATTCATCTTCTACCCGAAGTAACTGCCGTAAAGTATGTATCAGTTAACAGTAGTTGGATTGGATGTCTTTTCACTTAATATCTTCAGCCTCCAATGTTTCCAGGCCAACCAGAACCACATAATAAGCAGCATGTAGCACAATTAGATCATTGGCAACATTCGAAAGCCAGTCCAGAAGTGACTTTGGGCACATACCAAGTGTTTCATACATGTTCTCTGAACTGAATAATGGATCTTCAAGCAAGACACAAAAGACTATTTTACCTACAACCCTGCCTGGAAGTCTCGAGTAGCCAGAATAGTAATTTCTAGTTCTTCCTTCCCCTCTCTCCTCTCTTTCTCCCCCTCTCCCTCTCTCTCTCTCTCTTTTTTTTTTTTTTGATTTTATTTATTTATTTGACAGAAAGAGACACAGTGAGAGAGGGAACACAAGCAGGGGGAGTGGGAGAGGGAGAAGCAGGCTTCCCGCCGAGCAGGGAGCCCGATGCAGGGCTCGATCCCAGCACCCTGGGATCATGACCTGAGCGGAAGGCAGACGCTTAACGACTGAGCCACCCAGGCGCCCCGTCCCCCTCTCCCTCTCCTAGCGTGACATCCTGAAGACAGTTGCTTACAAGGGCCAAATATGTCAATGTTGATGATGATATGACAGTAGAGATTCAAGATGCCCCCAAAGAAAGAGTATTTGCCACCCTGGACATTGTGTGCACTTGATTTCAGTGGGGAGATCCCCCCCCCCACACCCCACCATAACAGACTTTATTATTTGTTTTAATTCAAGTATAGTTGACACGTAGTGTTACATTAGCTTCGGGTATACCACATACTGATGCACCAGGTCTATACTCCCCACAAGTGCAGCTCCCACCTGTCACCATGCAATACCGTCAACTCTATTTCCTGACTTGTACCTTTCATCCCAATGAATTACTCATTCCACAACTGGAAGTGGGGAGATATTTTCATGTGCTCATTCACTCCTCCAGTCTTCAAGAGAGTCTCTAACCATTTGGCTTACTTGCTGACTCTTGCCCTTTCATGAAGCAGCCGTAATTGCAAAGTTCTCAAAAAGGCAAAGTCTTTTGGTCTCATTTCAAAGGCTTTAGTCAAGGTGAGGAAGATGGGAGCTAATGGTCCTTTCCCATCCCCCTTGAATTGAAATACACAAATTTAAAAAGCACATTAACCCTTTACTTAAAAAGAAAAACTCACAAAAGGCAGGAATAATTCACATGTAGTTTAGGCTACTGAGGGAGCTGTATCCTTTCACTATTTTGTTCTGGGAGCTTTTCAATCAGTTAGCATTGGCAAAGCTTCTGAACAAAGACAGTAATTACCAAATAAAAATTGCCTTCAGTGCATTGTCAACTGTGTTCAGTTTGGCATGAACGGATTTATGATCCTTTTATTCCAACAGGAACTACCAGTTCTCCCTTCACTTCAAATAGCCTATTCATCTCAGCATAAAAACAGCTAAAATATACCAGCAGAATATGCTGCCTCTGCAACCCGAGGCACAGACGGCGGGAGTCAGCTTCCAATAGGCACAAATTTCACAGGCTTGGAAACACTACAAAACAAAGACTCTAAAAAAACTGTTGAATATTTTAGAAAAACCCAGCAATTATTTGGTTCCAGTTCTTTTCACTATTTCTCTATATTTTGTCCAAAATTAAGTTAATTCCATTTTGTATAAAGTGATCAAACATGCAGATTTCAGTAGGGAATGTATGCTTACATAATGATCTGTGGCTGCTACTCGGATACATAGACCAATACTTCGTATTTCTCAGGGGTAAGTGGCACAGAGAGATATAGATACACACATACAAATGTAGAGATAGATCATGAAGAATCACTGCATCAGAAACAACCTAATTGGTTGCAGCGTCAAGCAATTTACTTGACTTCCAACACCCATTTGCAGTGCATTATCTTGCTCTACCCTGTATCCTATGTTGAGGTAAATGTGTATATATCTATAAACCATGTACTAGAATCTTAGAATAGCATTCATAAAGGAAGTCTCTATAGAAAAGTGAGACCTTCACATAGAACTTTGTGTTGCAATATAATACAGGGCATATTAAAATGTTTACCTGAATCGTTTACACTGTCTACCTGTATAATGGTTACAAGATCTGTTCCAACCACAGTTTCCTCATTGATCAGTACCACATTCTGTCCTCCTAGCAGTGTGAGCTTTGCAATTGATCCCTTTGGCTTTGGTTATCAACGTTGCTCCACTGGATGTATACCAACTATACACATTGGTTTGTCCCAAATGTACACTGGATGTGGTAACTATTTAGCTGACGCCGTTGTAGTATAACAGAGTGAGGTCCTGAAAAGGGTACTCTTCAAAAAAGTTGGAAGACTTGTTTCGACAACTCAACCTGTTACTGTCTATATATGACATCAGGTAACTCTCTTTACGTCTATGAACTTCAGATGCTATTGTTAAAAGATAGAGGAGGGAGTTGGTCCAGATCATTCCTTTTGTCTTTAAGTGTATTCCACAGAGAAATGATCTGATGAGATACACCACTGCATCTTCTTGTTACTATGCCCTTCTGGAAGAATCAAGCCTCTGAGAATCCTTGCAATAAATGAATCTGTTTAACCTTTTACCTCAGCATTATATGAACTTAAATAACCACAAATCCCTTCTTTTTTTAGTGGAACACTCATAACATCCCCACTCTGATTGTTTCTCAAACACACTTGCGGAAGCCCTAGACTAGCTTCCTTCCAGGTCAAACATGCTATGATCTAATTCCAGGCTCAGTCTCCACTTTCGGACCCCTGGACCTCCACTTTTTGGAGGCAATGGGCCTCCATCATGGCCAGCTGCTAGAGGGTCTGAGACTTTTGGTTTTTGGGCCTTTTTTGTGGCTGTACTCCTACTTTTCCTATTCTCTTTTTGTTCAAGTATAATTAACATACAGTGTAATATTAGTTTCAGGTGTACATTATAATAATTCAACATTTCTATACCTTTCTCAGTGCTCACCCAGATAAGAGTACTCTTAATCACCTATGTCTATTTCACACATTCCCCCCACCCACCTCCCCTCTGGCAACCACCAGTTTGTTCTCTGTAGTTAAGAGTCTGGTCTTTTATTTGTCTCTCCTTTTTTTTTTAAAGATTTTATATATTTGACAGAGAGAGACACAGCGAGAGAGGGAATACAAGCAGGGGGAGTGGGAGAGGGAGAAGCAGGCTTCCGGCTGAGCAGGGAGCCCGATGTGGGGCTTGATCCCAGGACCCTGGGATCATGACCTGAGCCGAAGGCAGATGCTTAACGACTGAGCCACCCAGGTGCCCCTGGTCTTTTATTTGTCTCTTTTTAAATTTGCTCATTTGTTTTGTTTCTTAAACCCTACATATGAATGAAATCATATGCTATTTGTCTTTCTCTGGCTTATTTTACTTAGCGTTATACCCTCTAGGTCTATCCATGTTGTTGCAAATTGGCAATTTTTTTCTTTTTTTATGGCTGAGTAATATTTGTGTGTGTGTGTGTGTGTATCACATCTTTATTCACTTATCCGTGGATGGACACTTAGGTTGCTTCCATATCTTGGCTTTTGTAAATAATGCTGCAATAAACATAGGGGTGCATATATCTTTTCAAATTAGTGTTTTCATATGCTTTGGGTAAATACCCAGTACTGGAATTACTGGATCATATGGTAATTCTATTTTCAATTTTTTGCAGAACCTCCATATGGTTTTCCACAGTGGCTGCACCAGTTTGCATTCCCACCAATGGCGCATGAGGGTTCCTTTTTCTCCACATCCTCACCAACACTTGCTATTTCTTGTCTTTTTGATTTTAGCCATTCCAACAGGTGTAAAGTGATATCTCATTGTGGCTTTAATTTGAATTTCTCTGATGAGTAATGTTGAGCATCTTTTCATATGTCTGTTGGCCTTCTGAATGTATTTTGGAAAATGTCTATTCAGGCCTTATGCCCATTTTTAATTGGATTATTTAGTTTTCTAAGTGTTGAGTTGTCTAAGTTCTTCATATATTTTGGGTATTAACCCCTCATTGGATGTATCACTTGCAAATATCTTCCCACATTCAGTAGGTTGATTTTTCATTTTGTTGATAGTTTCCTTCACTGTGCAGTAGCTTTTTATTTTGGTGTAGTCCCAATTATTTAATTTTGCTTTTGTTCCCCTTGCCAGAGGAGACAAATCTAGAAAAATGTTGCTACAGCTGATGTCAGAGAAATTACTGCCTGTGTTCTGTTCTAGGAGTTGTATGGTTTCAGGTCTCATATTTAAGTCTTTAATCATTTTGAGTTTATTTTTGTGTATGGTGTAAGAAAGCGGTCTAGTTTCATTCTTTTGCATGTGACTGTCCAGTTTTCCCAACACCATTTGTTAAAGAGACTGTCTTTTCCCCATTGTGTATTTTGCCTCCTTTGTTGTAGGTTAATTGACCATATAAGTGTGGGTTTATTTCTGGGCTCTCTATTCTGTCCTATTGATCTATGTGTCTGTTTTTGTGCCAGTACCATACTGTTTTGGTTACTACAGCTTTGTAGTATATCTTAAAATCTGGGATTGTGATACCTCCAGCTTTGTTCTTCCTTTTCAAGACTGCTTTGGCTATTTGGGGTGTTTTGTGGTTCCATACAGATTTTAGGCTGTGAAAATTGCTGTTGGTATTTTGATAGGGATTGCATTGAATCTGTAGATTGCTTTGGGTGGTGTGGGCAGTTTAACAATATTGGTTCTCCCAATCCTTGAGAATGGAATATCTTTCCATTTGTTTGTGTTTCTTTCATCAGCGTTTTATAGTTTTTAGAATACAGACTGTTCACCTCTTTGGTTAAGTTTATTCCTAGGTATTTTATCATTTTTGGTACAACTGTAAATGGCATTGTTTTCTTAATTTTTGTTTCTGCTACTGAGAGTCTGAGAATTCTTAAAAACCTAGTGCAATTTTTTTCTCTCCTCCAGCATTCATAGGGACAGAAAAAGCCTGTCCCTCCATATTCTCTATCCTTCAAGCTCATGCAAAGGGTCTACAATCACCGGGGATAGACTAGGGCCCCTAGTCATGTGAATCTAAGTTCTGCCAGTGTATCCTGGCTTGTGGTTCTTTGGTAGATGTCTAAATAAAGGGTCAGCCCTGAGTAATCTGCATATATATGAAATAATAATATTTTGCCTTCTCTGTCTCCTGTCTTTTGAAATCAATGCAAATTATACCTTTATTTTTTTTAAAAAAAATTATTTCAGAGAGAGAGAGAGTGCATGAGTGGGGGATGGGGGGCAGGGCAGAGGGAAAGGGGAAGCAGACTCCCCACTGAGCTGGAACTCATTCTCCCAACCAAGAGACATAGGCTTAACTGACTGAGCCACCCAGGCGCCCCTAAATTATACCTTTAAAAAATCTACACAGTTAGGGGTGCCTGGGTGGCTCAGTCAGTTAAGTGTCTGCCTCTGGTTTCAGCTCAGGTCATAATCTCAGGATCCTGGGGTTGAGCCCCATTGTAGGTTCTGTGCTCAGTGGGAGTCTGATTGAATATTCTCTCCCTCTGTCCCTCCCCCCACTCACACACATGTGCACTCTCTCTCGATCTCTCTATCTAAAAAAATAAATATTTTTAAAAAGTCTACACAGATATCATTATCTCCACTCTTAACTTCCCAGCATCTCAACTATCTTGTCATGACTTTGCCTGCACATCTGTTTTAAATCTCAACTGCTCCCATTTCTGCTCACTCCCACTTCCCTCATTCTGGATGCACCCAGAGAACAAATCTCAGCTACCACCCATATAACAGCAATTTGCATATAATAGCAATCGCATTTTGAAAAGTCTAATTTCTCCCTCAGCTTTCTTTTCTTCATTTCATTTACCATTTTTTTTTTTTCTAGAATTCCACAATTCTAACTTTTAAGGCTTTGATTTGCTTTTGTCTGGACTCTCTCCAAGGTCTATATTGCTCCTTTGAACCAAAAGTTCCTAATTTGATCCATTAACATATGACAGTCATTTAAAATTTCAGAATAAATTTACTTTTCTCAAAAAAAAAAAAAAATCCCAATTTGAACACAGTGCTTCCATGGAGATATGACTAATAATACATTGCATCTGGCTGAACACCAGAATCTTTTTTTTAACTATAGATTACTGAGCTCCATACAGCCATGTATGGGAAACATTAAATGTTATCATATTGATTTTCATTGAAATGGCTTCCTTCCAGAGGTCCAGGCCCATCTTAATTGTTATCTCTTTGGGAAGCCTTTCCTGATCAATTCAATTCAACCAACATCCCTCATAGTTTATAAGTCCCCTTGGGATCTGGACCATATTGCATTGCACTGTTAGCCGTGTATGGTAACACCCCCTTGAGGAGCTTTTAGATTGTGAAGCTCCTTGCTCTTTGTTTTTGTCTTCCAAGCTCAGTACTAGGAATGAATCTATTTCAGTTAGAATTAACACTTGGGACAAATCTTTACCATATGCCTCTGTATACATTTCCCATCAAACAGCAGCCAAGATGGAAGTCCCTTCAGGTTTGAGGACAGAGCACTTGTAATCTGCCTATCACCACCACACAAAGTGGCATATAATAGCTATTTCTTTAGTTGAAATATTTTTTGTCCAATGAGACTCAAAGCATTCTGAAAGTGGGTGTGACATCTTAGAAAATTTTGCATTTCCTATAGGAACTGCACCTAGTAAATATTCTTAAATAAATATACCATTGGAATGAAAAACAATAAAGTAACTTGAAGACTGAACATTCTAAACCCTCATTTTACAGATGAGGAAACTGGAACCCAGAGAATTGCAGTGATTTACCCAGATAAAAAGAGAGGTCAAACTGGACCTTAAGTTACCCTCTACCCTGGGCTTTTTTGCTTATTCCGTGTGTCCTTTGTGAATTAAATGGGGTTCATTGATTGGCTTCCTAGCTCTATCTCCAAAAATTCTGAGTAAAACTCCACCACTGAACTCTTAAAAGGCATGTCTTCTAAAGGGTGGAATTTCCCATCAGGAAATCAGGGAAATGCCACTGGCAATAAGCTGAAGACTGACTTTGATTTACTCTACTTGGCATGATTTTAATGACTAACCACTTGTACACACATGCAAGCCACACCAACATGGGGTGGATTTGAATAGATTAGGTAATCAAGTATGAAAATAGAAGCACAAACTAGGCCAGGTTCAAAAACCTGCCCTCATATCAGTCAAAACTACTATATCTAGAAGGATGAAAGTAGAAGGCAGATACCAATTTCATTAAATTCAGTTGGGAACACTTTCCAATTTTAATTTAGCAAGATTTCATCAGAAGGGTTCTCCTGCAAATTGAATCCCATCTTACTGTTATTATTTGGATTTTTTGTATGTAGAGTTTGGAATATCTTAGTGTTGTTGCTACCACTGCTATATCTATTATTGTTGGATGCTGGGACTCCTCTTCAGCCATGCTTTCACCCAGGAGAGTAGCCTCCATATCATTCCTTGAGGATGAGTCAGATCATCTAGATAGATTCTCCAAAAGGAACATGCAGTGAGAAAGAAGCAACCAAGGTGACCACAATCCAGTCCTTGTGAGCCCAGGACCTGAGTTTAAAAGGTTATTTGAGGGGCACCTGGGTGACTCAGTCAGTTGAGTGCCTGCCTTCGGCTCGGGTCATGATCCCAGGGTCCTGGGATCAAGCCCTGCATTGGGCTCCCTGCTCAGCAGGGAAGCCTGCTTCTCCCTCTCCCTCTGCCTGCCACTGCCCTTGCTTGTGCTCTCTCCATCAAATAAATAAATAAAAAATAAAATCTTTTAAAAATAAAAAAAAATTAAAGGTTATTTGATACACATTTAAAGGAGTTCCAGGAACAAAAAAACACACATAGCAAGGGTCTTTAACTTGTAGAATATATTCTTTAGAAGTTGTTTCCAAAGCCATGCTCACCCCCCTCACTTGCCCAGATACTAAAAACACAAAGCAAAACTTCTTGTGAGCTTCCCCTGTTTGGTAGGATCAGAGAGTCCTGGGAATTGCTCAAAAAAACTGTGGCTCTTTTGACATTATGTGCCTGAAAAATTCTTCAAGTCCAACTGCAAATGAGTCAGCAGAGTTTTCTGGAACAGCCAAGGAGAGGATGCTTTCTTTAGGAGACTATTTATTTGGTTGCTACATAATACTGTAGATTAATTAGGAATAAGAATGAGTGAAACTATTTGGAAAAAAATGATAGCAGCTTGAAAGCTTCACTCACCCCTGACCTAATGGAGGAAGAAACATTACAGTTCCATGCAACTCATTATTCTGAGGAGTAAGAGTGACATCAACCAAAATGTTATTATAAAATCGTGGATCGTATTGGCCCAGATATCAAGCTTATAAGGTCAAGATTTTAGAAAAAGTGAATTGGTTGAAAATTTAAATAAACCCTTGATATTTGAGGCATAAAATATGTCCAATGTGGCTCCCCATATGTTAAGAAATGCATCAAGAGCAAAATCTAGCCAAAATAATATGGCTCAGACACATCTTTCCTCATTTTCTAAACGTTTCCATATCTGGCAAAATGACCAGGGTGAAGAGTGATGGTTTCAATATGTTCAAGATTCAGACTGAGTTTGTAGTGATTACTTGAGAGAGACTTGTCTCTGAAATCTACCTCCTATCAGATGATGTCCTTGAATGTTTGCTTCTTAGGCTATTTCTTCTCTCTTCTTGGTCATCAATTGCTCCAACTCTAGTAGACCACTCCCATAAGCATACATCCACCTTCACGTATCATCACCAGTTCAAAACACTTATCAACTCATGGCCAATTTTATTTTATTCATACCCTTTCCCCCTGAACTCTTTGGAAGCACTTTCCAGACATTATATTGTTTTATCCATAAATAGTTAAGCATTTATCTCTTAAAAAAAAAAAAAAGATCACTTCAAAAAACAACCCTAATACCATCATCCCATCTAAAAATGTTAGCATTTTTAACAGTCTGTTTCTTACCGAGAACTAGCAGCTATATTAAAAACTGACCAGAGACAAAAGAAAGATCACCTGGTTCTTGTCTTTGAACGTTGGCTTACAAAGCGTCACATGTCCCCCCCAGAGCCTCTGCCCCTCTATATTCTACCACTAGGAGTAGCCTGACATTTGGGGATGAGAGGGGAGAACCGAAATGTCATCCCTCTATAATGCTGTAATCTGGAAACACTGATCTCAATAGGTGGGCTTATAGGTTTTGTTCCTTTGGCTTTTAAGAGAAAATATACTGACGATTTTTTTTAATGAGGGCTTACAACAAAAGAACCCTCCCTAGAACGTTGGCTCTGCAGATTAAAGAAAATGAAACGTGGGTGAGACTGGCTTTGAAGAAATTTCATGGCAGGCAAAGGAGGCGGGCAGACCTGCGAAAACCTTCACAGAGCCACACGTTCCTCCCAAGCCCAGCTGGTACTACTATTTAAAAAAAAAAAAAAAGCAATCAGTCTTAACACATCTTGCATTTGTTTTATGCATATCAACTCTGTTTGCTTCTTAAAGAGTATGATTAAGCTGTATGAAGACTCAAGGCTAAGAAAATCCTTAGTCTTGAGAAAAGCACTGAAGAGGGAGGGAAAGACCTCAGGCCCCAGGACACCCACAAAAATTAGAAAGAACTCATCTGGCAGAACAGACAATCCTGTCTCCTTATGCCAGCCCCTAAATTCTGGCTGGCCCCCCAAATGTAGCCAAGATAAAGGTAAAAATTTTGGTTTCTGGGGTGAGCCTTCACCCAAACCAAATCATTCTGGAATAAGGATGGTCTGACACCTGAAAGTCCACACTCTTAGGTCTCCTTTTTGAGGAGCAGGGGGCTATCAGATTCACTTTTCAGCCTGGCAGGGGTAGAATTAACGTATGATCCATTTGGGGTCATTGCTCTTGGGGTGGGGGGTGGCTGTGCCCTCTACGAGGTTCGGCAGCATCCCTGGCATCCACCTACGGGGTGCAGATAGCACTGTCCCCACCCCGTCAAGTCGTGACAACCAAGATGTCTCCAGACATTTCTAGATGTCTCCTGAGGGCCAGAATCAACCGTACTTGAGAACCACTGCAATACAAGTAATCTTTTATCAACTATATGAAACATAAAATTTGCTAAGGGATATAGAATAGACTATTTTAGATGTCAAGTCTTAAAAAAGAAACCACTACCATCCTTATATATTAGACGCAAAACAATAAAAGCTACTGTTGCTTTGAAATAGTCCCCGAAGAAAGTGAAGCACTTGTGTAAATTCTGCCCTCTCACCTGTGATGATGACTGTGCTAGCAGTTGTGGTAAAAGACATTGTTCCGAAACCTGTTCCAGGTTTGCTGGTGAGAATAGTCCCTGGCTTGGGGCCATAGCTGCCATGCAGAGTCTCTCTGCTGACACTCTTTCCCAACCACTCCTGAAAATCCCCACATTGTTTGAACTTGAGTATTATAATTACAGAGACAGGCTCTGAGAGCCAAAAAAAAAACACAGAGCTACTTGACCAGAGCAGCAGGATATAGAAGAGACCGTTGGGAATGGTAAATTTTAATTTTTGTGGTTTCAAAGTACTCATAAGTGTGGTAGGGGAGGGTTTTGAAGGTGATCCTCAACTTGTGAGACACCCTGTCATCTTTTTACCCCCAGCCATTATAGAGAATCCAACCAACGTTCGGGAGAATTGTAGAAGTACTCTTTATGAGCCTGGGTTATTGTGTGAAAGTTACAAGGAGGTGAAGTCATGTTATGTGTGCACATACATGTGTGTAGTATAGGTTAGTCTCTGTAAATGCCTGAGGTGATGAAGTGATGGGGGTAGTTGAAAACGTTGAGCACACGTTGGGGAAGGGACACTGCTCAGAGACAAATGACCTGTAATACTGAGAAGGAGCCATCTGTCATGGCTAGAGGCTCAAGCAGAGAAGACGTAAGTGGGGAGGCCCCAGGAACAGATGGGGAGGCTGAATCCCCACCCAGAGCAGAGGGTCCAACAGCTGGGACTGATTAATCCCGACAGCTGACTATTACGTCATGTGTCAGATTACACCCAAGTGAACGGCTGAACGTTCCAAGCAAGCTCAGGCCAACATGGAGGCGCTTCACAGACTGTGTCCACCTTGGAATTCCATAAGGGATGAAAACACTGTTCAGGCCTACCTTGTTGTCCTCGATGGAAAGAGCAAGAAGAAGGCATATAGGCCCTTCCCACCTCTTCTTTTTTTTTCTCTTCAGGGTAAAAGGGAGCAGAGAAGGGGAGAAATTGAACTTTTAAAGAAGCTGCTTGAGGAGCGCATGGGTGGCTCAGTCAATTAAGCGTCCGACTTTGATTTTGGCTCAGGTCATGATCTCAGGGTTGGTGAGATCGAGCCCCACGTGGGCTCTGCACTGGGCATGGAGCCTGCTTGCAATTCTCTCTCTTCCTCTCCCTCTGCCCCTCCCCCCCCCAAAAGAAGCTGCTTGACCTGTCTTTATTTTCTGTTTGCTCTCTAAATTACATTATAGGGGGAAAGATAAGGAGCTTTAATATGAAATTTGGGGAAGAAGACCTTCCTCTGCCCTTCAAGGTTCTTCTAGGTGGACTAAGAATCGAATTAACATGAGACAGATGAACAGGAGAAAATCACATTTAATTTCGTACCTGTGGGGAAACCACACAGATATGGAAATTCTGAAGACTGGCACAAGTTGGTATATATGTCATCCTGAACTAAGGAGAAGGGGCTAGAGGTCTGGGACTTCAAAGACAGGAAGGCAATTCACAGGAAGATGAAAAGGAGTAAATGTTTGGTAAATAAATGTTTGCTGGGCCACTCAGAAACAATGGGACATAGAGGACTTTGATCAAACAGGCCTTAATAGTTTCCTCCCTATCTGCTGTACCTAGTTCTTATCCTAATGTTGTTGTTTATGCTGCTAGCTTTCTTCCTGGAATAGGTCCTCTATCTAAATTCTTTTAGGCAGTTGAGGGGGAGGTAAAGAGTTCTTCTGTAATCTGCTGGGTTTTGATTGCTTTTTAACTCAAAATAATCCTCATGCCAAAGCGGCCCATCATGGAGCGGCCTGCCCTTGGCCCCTAGTTTGTTCCAGTTGGCCTCTTTGCTCCACTGCATTCTTTCTATGGCTTTCAGAATAAAAAAACTCAAATCTGTTCATATTATTTTCCTGCTTCTAACTCTTATGTGGCTGCCCATTCTCAAAGGTTTTTAAACCTTTTTTTTGGGTCCCAACAGACACAATACTAGAAATTCCTGAGAGCAACAGAACTCTGTAGTCATAGTCAGATTTTAACCAACCTCTCTTCTTTTTTTTTTTCCAGAGAAATAAAGCTCAGCAGAGTGAGTCATGATGCCTCGTTACAAGGTATGGTGTAGATAACATAGACTAGGCAATGTGTACAGTTGCCTCTGTGCTGGGTATGACATGTCACCTTCCTCTCACCAAGGTTAAGTTGGAACCAAGGTTAAGTTCTTAGTTTTGGAACTAAGGTTAAGTTCTTAGTTTTGATAAATGTACCATGGTTATAGATGTTAACATTAGGGGAAGCTGGGTAAAGGGGTATATACGGGAACTCTCTGCACTATCTTTGCAACCCTTCTGTAAATCTAAAAGCATTTCAAAATGTTACCTATGTTCTTGATGTTCTTGATGCGTCTTCTATCTGAATCGTGGAAATACGATACATGGGCTGCTGCTGTGCATGTCTCCCCCAACTCCACATTCAGTGATATCCACTGGGTGGTTTGATCAGACAGTGTATGTAGGGGCACCTCCATCATGGCAGTTGGTAAATGTTACAAACGTTTATCAGCACACCAAACCAGTTGTTGCTCTCTGCCTGATAAATGGAAAGATAATAATAAAGGGAGGTTGCCAAAAGCATGAGGGAGAAGAGACAATGGCAGCCGTGAGTGCCAGTCCCCCCTTTCTCTGTGAGAGCCTCCTGCTTATGGGTGTTTAGTCACTGGGCAACCAGGTCGCAGGTATATGGCCGAGATCCCTGTGCTGCTCCTGGGTCCCAGAAAGGCAGGTGTGGAGCCCCCCCACCCCCGCCCGCCACAACCACTTGAGATCCTAAAGAATTTGCACAGTAGGGATGGGCCTTGAGAGAGTAAGCCAAACAAGAAGATTCCGATAATTTTAGCTATTGTGAGTAAATTGAGAAACACTCAAAATGTGTAAAATTTGGCAGCACGGAGCAGGGCTCACCAGTTCTACATCGCAGTTACCAGCATAACATTTTCCAGCATGGTTTTCTGTCCATTAAACACCCATTAAACGATATTCTTCTGTGCCAACATCACTAGAAAGATTCAGTGTATGAAGAAAAATGGAACACTTGCAGGGAACACAGATCCAACAGAGTGAGATGCTGGAAGATTCACCATCCAGATCTGTCATGGCAGAGATGATCAGCGTTGAGGGTATGCTTTGGGACCTTTTACAGCACAGACTCTCTTCAGCTTTTCAGATGCTACACGAGGTTTTAATCCTTGGGGGATGAAAGGCGGGGCTCAGCGGTGGGGTTAAATATTAAAATCAGCATATAGGGCAAAAATGGTTCATAACTAAAATGACTCTCTCAAATCCCTTAAATTAATGGTTTCATAGAGAGGGTACACCCCTAAGGGGAATTTAGAATATTTTGCTGTGTGTTTTGCTTTCCTACCAACAGGCGGGGAGGAGGGGGCAGGGAGGGGGGGACGGACACGTCGCCTTATACATTAATGAGTCACAGCTGGGGACTTTAGACATCCTTCATTGCTCATAAAGCCCAGGGCAAGAAAGGATCCTCCCGGGTCCAATGGGACTTCTGCATGTCCTACTAGACATTTATGTGTGCAAAACCCACTCCAGATTATCTGATGATACACATCACATCAGTTCATAAATAAAGAGTTTTTTTTTTTTCTAGCACAGTTTTAATAAACATTGAGTTTTTCTGGAAGCAAATTACTATATAAATCAGAAGGCCATGTTTTGTGGAGAACTTTAGCACAAATTGTTCAGTTCTGGAAAATCATGACACCACCAGTCTTCAATACAGTGCACCTGGATCTATTGATATTTGTAGCTATTGCATTCTTGGGGACCCTACAAATAGGCACAGGCATATGATGACTTTATTTTATCTTCTCATACAACTTTATACAAATCAAAAGCATATTATGTTATTATAACCTTTTTATTTCTCCCTAATATGTTACAATCATAACATTACATTGATATTTTTAAATTATTTGTATAGATAGGTTTTATTATCTATGCATTTCCTTTCGGGATAGCAAAGGAGCTGTTGATACTTACCAAAAAGGTACATTGGTCTGATAAAGTTGAGAATCATTGCCTTAAATTTCTTTAAATCATTGGAACCTAGGCTGCTTGAAATCAAGTCAAGAATGAAATTTGTTATTTTTTTCATTTTGCATTCACGCTGTGACCTCCTGTCCCAGGGATACTGGAGGTCCTGGCTTTATTTTATTTAAGGTAAAAGTTTTTCAACCTCAGAACTATTGACATTTTGGACCAGATAATTCTTTGTTGGGGGGGGGGGGGCGTGTTGTCCTGTGGACCACAGGATATTTAGCAGCATCCCTGGCCTCTACCCGCCAGATGCCAGGAGCAACCTCTGCCCAGTTTTAACAACCAGAAATGTCTCCAGACACCATCAGATGTCCTCCAGGGGCCAAAAATCATCCTGGTTGAGAACCTCTGATTGTAGGCTACTTCACTGTTAGAGTTCTTTTTAGAGCAGGGGGAATCTTGGTCATGTTCCTCAAAGTATGACCTGCAAATTGAGTCCAAACAAGGAGGATCCATCAGGGTACTGACAACAAGTGCAAGTCAGAATCAGGTGGAGGCAGAAATCGGCATTATCACATGCATGCCACCCGTTGGGGAAGGATGCAGATACAGAGCTACACAGATCCTACCTTGATCCCACTTGGGCCTGTTCGTAACTGTTCAACTCTGGCAATTTAACTACACTGAACTCTGATTCCTCATCGACAGACTGAGAGTGAAAACCATGCCACATCTCAGGGTTGTTGCAAGCATTAAATGAGATACTGTAAGTAAGGGACTCACAACAGCACTGGTCTTATTTATCTTTGTAATGCCTTGTTATCCTAACCCAAGCGAGGCCCACACAGAAGGTACAAGTTCAGAGCCCCTGGAGACATGGGCTGATGAGCCAGCCCTGGCTTCAAAGGGCAAATGATTTGAGCTGTTACAGGTGCTAGGCTGCAGGTCTGCTCAGCTGCCAGCCCCGTCATGGGAGGACAGCTGCTAGTCTGGCCCCTTGGGTCCATAAGTGAAGATTCTTTTCTCCTTCTCGCCACCTTTCTTCCAAGGGATCAACTGTAGCCCCAGGAAGCAAAGATTAAAAAGAAACAATCACAGAGCTTCTGGGACCATAACCTTAGCTACTAGGAACCCAGCTCTTCTCTGTGACATCATCTGTCCTTGGACCCAATAAAGTTCATAGGAACAGGAATAAGCGAGGCTCATCTATCCCATTCCCTCCCATTTCCACATGCAGTGGTTCCCGTTGTGAGGCTTAGAAAGGTTAAGTCTCTCAGCCTGTGTCACACAGCTAGTAAAGGGAGGAAGCAAGGATTTGAACCCCGTCAGTGTGACTAGAATACAGGCTTCAAAAAATACGAATGAGAAACCACATGTCAAAGTAGTGATGGCATACCACGGCTTTAGGCCAGAGTCCCTAGACATGTGTGGCTATCTAAATGCAAATGTATATTAATTAAATTAAAATAAAGGGTCGGTTCTTTGGGCACCATAGCCACATCCAAGTACACAGTAGCCACATAGGGCTAGGGACTGCTGTATTGGACAGCGCAGATATAGAACATTTCCATCATCACAGAAAGTTCTGTTGGAACAGCACTGTGCATTTTAATTTTTTTTAAGATTTATTTATTTATTTATTTTAGAGAGTGAGCTCGCGAGTGGGAGGAGGGGCAGAGGGAGAGGAAGAGGGAGAGAGAATCTCAAGCAGACTCATGCCAAGTGTGGGGCTTGACGCGGGTCTTGATCTCACAACCCATGAGATCGTGACCTGAGTGAAACCAAGAGTCGGACCTGACTGAGCCACCCACGTGCCCCAGCACTGTGCATTTTAAATGACCACAGAAACTTACCTCAGTGTTCCTGTCATTTTTACTAGGACTATGTTAAATTAAAATGAAAATATACATTAGAAATTTCTGGGGAGGGCGCCTGGGTGGCTCAGTTGGTTAAGCGACTGCCTTCGGCTCAGGTCATGATCCTGGAGTCCCAGGATCGAGTCCCGCATCGGGCTCCCTACTGAACAGGGAGCCTGCTTCTCCCTCTGACCCTCCCCCCATCTCATGCTCTCTCTATCTCATTCTCTCTCTCAAATAAATAAATAAAATCTTTAAAAAAAAAAAAAAAAAAGAAATTTCCGGGGAGAAGTCACATTTCCTCCCCTTAAATGGGTGTTGATTTTTTTTTGTCACTTTTGAGGAAACACTCCAGAGAGGAAATTAATAAGTGAAATATTTGCTATACCTGTATTAACTCCTTGTTAAATTACTGAGTCACAAAAAAGAAACTCCCTTTTCTAATACCCTTTCTTCTCAATCTGTTTTCAAAGGGAAATTATTTTTAAAATGCCCTACTGAGAATTATGCCATTTTTTTTTTCAGATGTAGACTTCACTATATTTTTTAACGACTTCAAGATCCAGAAGGGAATTATTTGTAAACAGCCATACATCATTCTTCACTGATTATTTCCAGGAAGAGCCGAGGAAAGCAAGGTGTATTAGATCTTTCCGAGCTGGAGAGTTTGCATTCACAAACTCAGTGCTGATCGAGAAAAACTGTAGATGTTTACCAAGGAGAACACTTAACTTCTAAAGAAGTACCCAAATAAGACAAGTTGGATCCATTCACTTCATGGAATCGGAGCCCCTCGGAACACACTAGAGAATCATGGAATCATACAGTGTTGGAGCCAGAGCAGATCTGAGAAAACATTTTTTCTACATTTGTGGATAGAGACTGAGATTGGGAGTGCAGGTTCACAGCCAGTTAGTAGCAGAACCGGGACTAGGGATCACTGGTGCTTTCCTTTTGGACACCGGGCCAGAACAGTGAATGCCCTTTGGCTGTAGTACTGAGAACAAACCAGCATGTTTGGGGAGTCTCTTACACCCCATATGGGGTTCAGCCACATCATGTAACTTCCACAGATGGTGATTGTCAAATTCCTGACACAACATAAAGCTACAAACAGCCCTTTCCATTCCCTGGGTCCCAGTGTCTTTGAAAACATAGAGATTAGCCACTTTTGATTTTCAGCTGCTTTCTTCAAAGGGGGCAGAAGTTCAAAGGAAAGGAGCAATGTGGAGGCGCATTGTTTAGGCACAAGCTGGCTGGGTTTCCAAGGCCTCAAGGGAGTTGGGGGTTGAGGTCCCTGTCAACTTGATTAGGCCCTCAAACAGCCTTTCCCGAAGTAATCCTTGCGAAGGCCTCCTTCTGGAACAAGGAGAGTACCTTTCTCCCTTCCTCCGGTGCCTTATATCTGTTCTCTTCTTAGTGCCTTGCTCTGTCTCCTCCACAGTGCAGAAGTCGTTGGATATTTATGAGGAAAACCCCAGGACTTTAATATTCGCCCAAATTTGTGTATATCCCTGAAGCATAATATTTTAATTCCTTCAGCTTTGGGATCAGGCAACAAGTGCCTACATTATAGGATTGTTGCAGGATTAAATACAATCCTTTATTAAGTGAGTTGGAGATTCTGGGTTTATTAATTTCCTAAGGGACTTTCTGTCACTAGAAAAACATACTAGCCAAGCAGTGCTCCTCCCGCAAATAGAGAATTACTTCAGCAAAAACCCTTCAGACTCAGCAGGTAAGATGTAGAGTCTTATGTTACATCCACCAATACCAGGAGACTGGGGAAGTCTCTTTTGTGCCCTTTTTCTTGTATGAAGCCTTATATTGCTGTTGGGCAGGTGGATGGGAGGAAGAAAATTCCCAGGCCCTGAAGCATGATGGGTGGACCCAAATGATGACACTGTGAGGGCCTGTATTAGCGATCCGTTGCCTCGTTAACAAATTATCCAAAAGCGTCGTGGCTCAAAATAATAAACACTTACTGGCTCAGTTTCTGGAGGTCAGGAATCCAGGTGGTTCCACCTCAGGGTCTCTCATGGGGTTGCAGTCAAGATGCTGGCTGGGACTGTGGTCACCTGAAGGCTCACCTAGGGCTGGTAGGTCCACTTCCAAGATGGCGCACTGGCGTAGCTGCTGGTGGGAGGCCTCAGTTCCTCGCCACTGGACCCTCCATAGCACTGCTTGAGTGTCCCGAAAACAGGAAAGCTAAGTCATGAGAGAGAGAGAGCAAGGAGGAAGCTGCCATGTTGGCACCATGGAGTCTCAGAAGTCACCCAAGGCCACTTCTGCCATATTCTGTGATTTACAAGTGAATCGTTAAGTCTAGCCCTCACTAAGGGTGGGGGAGGAGGGATTAGTCTTTACCTTTTGAAGCAGAGAAATTTCAAAGAATTTGTGGCCTTATTTAAAAACTGCCACAGGGCCCCTGCCTGAGTGGCTCGCCGCTTGGCCTTCTTGCAGCCCCACATATCAGCTTTGTACCTGCCAGATCCTAACAATTATAAATGCATAAGGCTGCTCAAGTATAAAGGGCTCTGCAAAATTGGGTAGAAAAAACTTCAAATGGTATAATAAGCTTTGCATTGCTTTTTCGTTCTCCTTTGGTTATAGGTTTCCCCTGGAATGCACATGTCCACAAACTCTACATATTAAAATTCCCTTTATGGGCCATTACTAATCTAAAACTTATGGTGATTGAGACAGGGGTTGGCTTATAAAATAACTTTGTCCATAAGAACAAATAGTGTGTAAATGAGATCTGAGAAGCAGTGTTTACATACTTTAATGAGGTCATTGCTGCTCTTAGGCACTTCATGGCCAAACTTTCTATTTAATTGAATTGCAGAGGCCAGATTTAAGCTGACACATACAAATGTTAATTTAAAAAATTAATCTTCTTGTACCCTAGAGCTGAGGGAAAGACAATGCAGCCTTCAGTGTGTGCCATGTACACGACCATATTTTGAGCAAAATGGACCAGCTATTTTTTAAAGGCTATTTCTCTTTATGTTCATTTTTGCTTAAATCCTACTGTGAAAAATTTTAAGTATGAAGAAAAATTGGAAGAATAACACAGTAAATACTTGTATATCCTCCACTTAGATTTGATCATATTGACATTTGACCACATTTACTGCTCTTTTTCTTTCTCTTTCTCTCTCTAAACATATAGATAGATAGATTCATATATATGTATATATGCACACACATAAATTATGCAAAAATATTGCCTTTTTGTTGCCGACCCATTTGAAAGTAAGTTGCAGATATCATGACACTTCACCCCTAAATATATCTCCCAAGAAATTTCCCCAATGGATATGTCAAAAAGACACAGAAGTTGGCTTGCAAGTGTTGCTACTGACAAAATCAGGAAACATTTGAGCATCAAAATAAATCATGAAAATAAAGGGCTATAATCTGTTGAACAAAATAAAAACCATGAGCCCATATGGATACAAATAAGTAAACGAAGGGCAGAGAGAGAAAAATCTAATCCTAATAATAGGAGGCCAAGTATTATCATCAAAAGAATAATTGATTTAGGCAAGAATCAATGAAGACTAAAATTAGTAGGAGAAAGGTTAAGGATTGTATTTGTTTCCTATTGCTGTAAGAAATGACCAGAAATTTTGTGACTTAAAACAACACAAATATATTATTTTACAATTCTGTAGGTAGAAGTCCAACACAGATGTCACTGGGTCAGCAGGGTGGTGTTCCTTTCTGGAGGCACTAGAGAAGCCCTTTCCTTGGTCTTTCCAGCTTCTAGCTGTATTAATTATGCCTTTTTCTTTTTTTTATTAACATATAATGCCTTTTTGTTTTCTGTATTTCTGATGATTTGACATCTTGGGGACTTGCTGACCTTGGAGGGCCTGCCCCTCCCAGGCCTCGCCAGTTCCTAGAGATGGTAAACTAGCCTGCAAATGGGCCTTTCATATGCAGTCTAGAGCCCTCACCTCCAACCCCCTCCTTTATTAAACTTCTATAGCCTGGGCCACTATTCCCCTGCCCTAATCATGCCAAGGCCTCTGCAGGGTCAGCAAAGCCCCGAGATGTCAAAGCATCAGAAACTCTTAGAATTAATATGCACGCACGCGCACGCACACACACACCTACCTACCTACCTACCTACTTAGTACCTGGTCTTCCAAGCCAGCTCACTCACGTGGCTGGTGGCCTGAAGCCTCTGTTCCTCTGCAGGTGGATTCTTCCATAGGTCTTAAAAAGCGGCCTTTTCTCAGCAAGACTTAAATGGGAACCGCTAAAATGTAACACCTTGAGTGAGTGGCACACTGACCTATCAGCAACCGATGCCACACCCTGCCCTCAAAGCAGGCTTTGATAGCCTAGAGAGACGACAAGGCCCATGGCCTTGAAGGGGAGGATAAGTTTGAAGAAAACAGAAAAGGGAGATTGATGTCTGCTTCACTGTTTTGCCCAGGGCTCCATCTGTCATCCACTGAATGTACTAAAACATAATAAATTGCTTATTTTAAAATTAAAATTATATAGCCTTTCTTCCTATTAATCTAGATTGTAAAGATGTCTCTCTATTAGCATCATGCTTCATGATGAAGCACTCACTCCTTCCATCAAGTATTGACTGAGCTCGCATCATGTGCTGTGGGCTGTGATGGGTGTTGGGGATAAAACAGTGGAGAGACCAATACGGCCCCGTCTTTTATGAAGTTTACCTTACACTCTAATGGGGAAGCCAGGAAATCAAGTAACATACAAACAGGTATAAGACTATAGCCCAGACAGATAAGGACTTGGCTGGGTGTGGGGGGTGAGGGGGAATGACGACAGGGTTCTCTGAAGGATGTTAGCAGGGTGCACGTTAGACAGTGGCCCCCAGAACCGTGTATCCATTACTTTGTTGACGCCACCAAGGATGACAGCATTATGGGGTGGAGATGAAGCCTGTGAGCAAGGGGCAAAAATGTGCCATGAATGATGGGGAGTCACCAGGAGGTCAGTAGGAGAGACTGAAGGTGGTACAGGGGTGAAATGGCATGAGCTGGAAAGAAGTTTCACCTTGTTTCATGAGAATATGGATCAAAATGGCCAGGAAAAGATAATAAAGAACAAGGGGGGAAGAGTAATTTTTGCAATTGTCTAAAAGTGCCTGTGGCCTCCCCCTTCCCCACTGGAGAGTTGACAATGTCAAATGGATTTGTGGAAGGATTCAGGGTTTTGCAACATAGCGTTCAGAAGCTCTCTGTTAATGATTCTACCCATCTGGGCCCGCCCTTCCTACAACTTTATGCTTTGCCTCTCCTCCCAGTAAGTGTTTCCGAACTAGACGTTTTCCAATGTAGAGTGACACTCATAATTCTAGTACCTTCTAATGCACAATTTGTTCACCATTTCAGTGTACTTCTTTCAGCCTCAGATTTGCTTTCAGAATAGAAGCCTTAAGAAACAGCCAGCACAATATAAGGTTCATCAGAGAGCGTATTTCTCAACAGCCCACTTGTATTTCATGAATCATAGAGCAATTGTTATAACTAATTTGCTCAGAAAGTTTCATGTTATTTTCAATTCAATTATTTTGTTGATAAAAGTAAAATGGTGAATGGTTTCTTTCCTCTAAACTTGTAAAAAAAAAAAACAAAGTGCATACTAATGTCAAAGAACAAAAATTCAGCTACGTAAATTTAAAGATCTAATTGGCTTTATCAGTGATTCATGAATGGGGCTGCATCCTACCTAACAAATACAAAGGAACTCCTAGGAGGAGTACAAAATGGAAGGCTTTTATAGGCAGAAATGAGGCGGAACAAGGAAATTATTAGCCAACTAACAAAAAAGGATTGTTTCAAGCAGGGTCACCTTCCCTTAGGGGAAGGGGGGGCGTCTTATCAAGCAGATGACCTCACTAGCACTCATCCGGAAATTCCAGACCCATTGTTTAAATTGCACTTCTGGAAGAGGCTGAAACTACAATTAGGTTAGGTGTTAAGCCTTGGGGGTGGGACTTAACATAAGCTTATTAAAATAGCCGTATTAGTGGTATATTACATACACTTGGTGAAAATTATCATTTAAGAAACTAAATAAGCCTCTCTACCTGGTGAGAGAAAATGCTTGAATTTAAGGGCCTGTAGCAGGAATTTGGCTAGACTAAATTCACCCCTTGGCCTCCTCCAGTGAATCTGCTATCCTCACCTAACTGGATATATGTAATTCCAAACATGTACACAAAGGTAGTTGGAACTTTCAAGGAAGCAAGTAACTTATTAATGACCAGAATACCTGCTTATGTAATCTCTCACCTTTATGCCTTGCAGGAAACTCTTACTTTACCTTCTTCAAGTTTTTTAAAGTATCTGTGAGAATGGCTATTCTATAAAACAAAGATAGCAATAGATAAGGAGTTTAAATTGCAGAAAAAGAGGATTGAATTTTTAAAGGGAACATTGGAAAATAAAAGCCTATCCTGTTATCTAGGCTTTGGAGACCAAAAATAAGGCAGAATCTTGCATAATCCTTATTAGATCCCATGAGTTACAAATGTATCATTAGTACAGATTGTTATGAAAGAATAGTTATGTTTGTGGTTATATAAGAAGAGATGGTCTTGTAGAACTATAGATTGAGACACTCACTGAATATTCCTGGAAGGCTGTTAAAATAAGTTAAAGGACCAATGACACAGGGTTACAGGGTTAAAAGGTATGGCTTGTAAAGACATGACATAGAGAGTAAACAACCAAATTTTTAAAAAGCATATGGAGCATCCTGTAAGATTATGGAGACTGTTCTTATTAACCTCTTGCATTCATGTTGGAGATAATCTAGAAGTGTTGAGTTAAGAATTTCCTATTGTGAAGGGAAGAAATGACCATTGATTTGTACCTTGTGACTCAAGAACCCAAAGGTTCTTGGGGTGCCTGGGTGGTTCAGTCGGTTGAGCATATGACTCTTGATTTCAGCTCAGGTCATGATCTCAGGGTCCTGGGATTGAGCCCCATGTCGCGTTGGGTTCCACGCTCAGCGGAGGGTCTGCTTGAGGATTTCTCTCTGTCCTTCCCCCCCCCTGCACTCTCCTTCTCTCTCTCTAAAATAAATAAATCTTAAAAAAAAAAAAAACCCAAAGATTCTTGTGCCCAAGAACTTTTTCAGCATCCAAGAGTACATAAATGAACATCCTATGATACAAGTTAAAAAAATAAATAAAAATAAACAAGGCCATGGAAAGAAGTAAACCGCCATCTGGCAGTGTCCCAAGGCTGTAAACTTAATACCCCCAACCCCATTCCACAAAAGTAGAGTTGAAAGACCACAGGTACTACAGGCCCGGATGATTCAGTATGCATGTCTACAAAGAATTACCATATGGCTCTCAAAGAGTGTTTGGGCTCTGACCATTGCTGGAAATGAGTCAGGGGTCAGGCTTTGGGGACCAGGCGGCCTCTACTCTTACTGGAATGCGTCAGGAGTCAGGTATTAGTTGGCTGGGTGAGGAGACCACACTGGCCTTGTGCATTCTTATATTTCATACAATACAGACACAGCAACTGCCTGACCAAAATACCAGCAACACTCACAAGAGATAAGATGGGGAAATTATTTAAATGTTCAACCACAGAAGGAAAAGCTTGAACCTTTTTAAACTCAAAACCAAGAACAGAAACATAAAACAATTTTCTACCAGAGGACTTTTAGAAGACCAGTAATGTCTATGCCCTGCAAAACGTATTTAAGAAACTATCTGAGTGGTGTTGAATTGATTTTCCCCCATTTAAATAGTGTCTGGATAAATACTTACATCTTGTTGAATTGCCTGGGAAACTGGACACCAGAAAAAAAAAAAAAAAAAAAGACCAAAAAACTGATGGTTACCAGAACAAACTGATGGTTACCAGAGGTGAGGTGGATGGGGGGATGGGTGCAATAGGTGAAGGGGATTAAGAATACACTTATGATGAGCACTGAGTAACGTAGAGAACTGTTGAATCACTATATTGTACACTGAAATTAATGTAACACCACATGTTAAATATACTGGAATAAAAATAAAAATAGAAAGAAAGAAACAAACAAACAAACAGACAATCTTTAAAAGACCTGCCTAAATACCTGTCCAGAGTGGAAAGAACAAAAGTCCTATGTCTTGAATATGTTCAAGTCCCATCTCTAGAACCCCCTAGCTATGTGACTGCGTCCGTTATGATTACATCAGTTGATTCAAGATAGCACCCAGAGTTTATCTGCTTATATTGAAAAGTCTAGAGGTGGTCAATGCAGTCTTGGGTGGTGGCTTAACAAAGTCACTGGGCAGAGTCCTCTCTGCTTTACCACTCTCATATAAACTTGACTTTCATCCTCAGTGTCACAAGATGGCTGCTTCAGTTGCTGTCATCACATCCACATTCTACGGAAGAAGAAGGTAAAAGGAAGAAGGCAAAAAGAGGCACAACCCATTCCTTTTTAAGGAGCCTCTCTGAGCTGCCACCCAGCAGCTTTCAGACTGGCCAGAATTCAGTCATATGGCCACACCTCACTGAGAAGTATACTCTTTTAGTTGGGATGCCATCCTGAAAAATATCAGGACTCTAAGGAAGAAGGGAAGAATGAATATTGGGTAAGCAGCAAGCAATAGGAGAGTGACATTTAGAAGTATTAACTTCTCTGAGTATGTGGTCTCATTTACAAAATGGGTATGCAATGCCTACACCACGTGGTTGGTGAGATGAAAAACACCATACAAATATCAGCTGTTAATAGCCTCCCAAAACCTAACTCAGAATCATTGGCATCTGAGTGTACATTCAGCATTACTCCACTTTCTAGAAAAATCAAGTCCCTAGTCAGAGAGAGTGCAGAGACTGCTTTGGTTTGCTGCCTTATCCTAGTCCTAGTAACTGGACATCTGTTCTTTTCTCGTGGTTTCATTCCTTTCTTATGGAATCATTTTAGGCAATGGCTCTGTCTTCCTTCTATCTTCCTAGCTCTCTAGTTCCTCTGTGATGGGGCCCAGCCATGCTCTTTCCCTCTTCCCACTACATTGCCACCTACCTTTACAACCTGATGATCTCTCACATTGTATGCAAATCCTTTCGGTGGCTTCTGGAACAACTCAAGTCTCCATAGGACCATTACTTTCTCATCTTACATCTTGTTGAATTGCTTGGGAAACTGGATACCAGAATTTAGTAAACATTTGCAATGCAATGTGTATTTCTAAGTAGGGAACCAAGGCAATGGACCCTACTTAGAAATGTGTTAATGACAAGGAGTGTGCTTTATTTATCACCATTCTTTCCACCAGGTGTTCTCATAAAGATCCACCTGCACATTTTTTTAAAGACATCCTCATTTAAATTCTTTAATGTTTTGTTATATATGCTCTTTAGGCATTCTATGCAGTGTTAATAAGTTAATAGATTACAGATGTTAAAATTTTTTTTTTTTTTTTTTTTTTAAGATTTTACTTATTTGACAGAGCGAGATACACAACGAGAGAGAGAACACAAGCAGGGGAAGTGGGAGAGGGAGAAGCAGGCCTCCTGCAGAGCAGGAAGCCCGATGCGGGGCTCGATCCCAGGACCCTGGGATCATGACCTGAGCCGAAGGCAGACGCTTAACGACTGAGCCACCCAGGCGCCACCAGATGTTAAAATTTTACTTTAAGGGATAAGTGAATTGTTTCTGAATTTAAATAGCTCATTCAAGAACTTCCAGGCTATTAGTAGTAGGCTAAGACCTATAGTTACTTTCTGTTTCTAAATCCATGCACTTTTTTACTAGAACAAAAATGCCTGACTCCCATTAAAGTGAATGTGAATTGTACTGCTCTATTTTATGATGCGTTGAAAAAATTCAAGGTTTTTAAAACTTAGGGGTTATAAAATCTGCTTCTATCATGATAAGCCATACTATTGGCACCCATGATTTCAAACATTGAAATAAAGGGGTGGGAGTGAGGGAAAATTCCATGCTAGTCATTAACTTATAAGACTTTGTCTTACACTAGTCTATTTGATACAAGACAGGTCAATCAATCTTGACTGTAATGAAAAATTGTCCTTGTCTAAGAATAGGTATATTGCCCAGACCATGTTTTCCTAAAATATTATTTCCTGTAGGTATTAGAACAGAGAGACGTTTGAAATGTTAAAAGATTTGGTAATTATTGGTGAAATTTTAAGCCACCAAGGTTAAAATAACTGTTTCATTTAAGCATGTCTTGCAGGCCGATGTGCAAGGTTGGTATATTGAAGAGGAAAGAAGGGTCTAACAATACGGCCAGACATGTAGATAGGATGGTAAGGGGTAGGCAGAGAGGATTGGCTGCACAAATGCCTGGAGCTAAGTGGATTGATTGAAAAGGTCAGCATATTAGCAGGCGCCTCAAGCCTTCTCATCCATTCACCCAAAATATTGAGTGTAACCAGGGAAACCAAGGAGAAAATGTAAAGCTCTTAAACAATGAAATGGCTTTTGTCTTCCTGAGATGAGACAGGAATATCTGTCTCCATCCTCCATCCCTGAAGCATTGTCACCAAAGCGCTAGGATTCTTAACGAGGATGGCTATCACTGCATGAAAAATGAGAAGTCCATTATGGAGCACAGCTAAAATGTGAAAGCTTGCTGAAGACTCGCTTGCATGCATAATCAAATGAATCACCTGGTCACAAAAATAATGAAGTCTTTAGAGCTAATGTATGGTGATTAACATAACATAATAATAAAAAAATATATAAGAATTTACAGATAATGACCACCTAACAAGGTTAATATTATATATAACATACATAGTGCCTTACAAATTAACTATATTTATCCAGGTGTATGGCAGGATACAAGAGCTGCCTGTGGGTAGCAATTTATGGCAAGCAGTCCTGGCCAGACAACTCCATTGAATGGGCAAAGGGTATGGCCCTTGGCCCCCCCACTCTGTGTGATCTCATACAGACCAGAGAGACTAACAAGACAGTGCTGGATCCAAGACATGGCTTTGTTTGTTTAAGGATGGGGAAGGCTTCCCTCCCTTGCCCCAACCTCCCTGAGGTTCTAAAGGCCTCATTTTTGAAGGAACGAGCAGACTGGAGCATTGATCCACCACCGCTCCTCAGGCCTCTCATCTGTCATTTCTGCTGCTTGGATTACTCTGTCCTCTGCTCCTCCTTAATTAGGGGGTTTCACTCAGATGAAGTTCAAGGACCTAAGTTTGGGGATCCCTAAGTTCTCAATAGGAATCATTAAATTTTATTCATTTCCAACTTTGTCTTAAAAATATAACACAAGCATATTCTGGGTTATCTGGTCAACCGTCTTAAAATCATGTGCTGCCATACAATTTCAAGGTCCACCTTTGCATTTCTCTTGACGATTGCCTTGATGACGAGCAGTCTGCTTATGTAACATGTTAGACTTTTATTTTATTTTATTTTTTTTAAAGATTTTATTTATTTATTTGACAGAGAGAGAGATAGTGAGAGCAGGAACACAAACAGGGGGAGTGGGAGAGGGAGAAGCAGGCTTCCTGCGGAGCAGGGAGCCCGATGTGGGACTCGATCCCAGGACCCGTCCCACATCGATCCCAGGACCCTGGGATCATGACCTGAGCTGAAGGCAGACGCTTAATGACTGAGCCACCCAGGTGCCCACATGTTAGACTTTTAATGCAGGGTTTCCCAAACTAGGGTTAGCACACACATCTGCAGACCTCATCTTGGGATTTGAAAATCCTCCAAATTCCACCCTCACTGTTCATCCTCTCAGCCCTTGAGCGTTTCATCCTAGGTAGCTATTTGAGTTAATATGATCCCCGTGGAAAATTTTTAATGTCTAATTAATGTCTGTCAACTTCATCTCTCACATAAAGATGCTCATTTTCTTGACTGACACTGTTTCTTCAGTGGGTTTTTTTTTTCTTTCTTTTTTTTTTCATTGTACTGCATTTAATATGCTATTAATTTTGAAAGCTCATCATGGCCAGATCACGGCATTGATGATCGGAGTTGGAGACGCCACATGTGAGAGAGAGAAGGACACTGGAGGGGTATGTTATTCTTGTCTGCTTCGGAGGAAGAGGACAGCATGAGAGGAATCAGCGATGTTCTGTCACATTTACAACTGATACAGAAAGTGGTATGAAGGGTGAAAAAGAGCATGGATTTTGGAGTCACTCAGATCATCACTTGACTGGGGCCAAATGCTTGGCTTTTTCACATCTTGATTCCTTAATAAAAATAATGGGAGTAAAAATACTAATACCTCTTCAATCAATGGTGCTAGAACTATATGTACATATTTTAAAAAATAAGAACATTGTCTCTTACATCGCATGCAAAAAATTCAAGATGAATCATAGACCTAATTGTAAGTGCTAAAATTATAAAACTTTTTTTTAAAGATTTTATTTATTTATGCACACAAGTGGTGGCAGCAGGAGCGGGAGAAGGAGAAGCAGACTCCCCACTGAGCAAGGAGCCCAACTCGGGGCTCCATCCCAGGACCCCAAGATCATGACCTGAGCTGAAGGCAGACACTTAACCAACTGAGCCACCCAGGTGCCCCTAAAATTATAAACCTTCAAAAGTAAACACAGAAGAATATCTTTGTAGCCTTAAGATGGGTAAAGGTCTTGTTGAGAGGGCACAAAAAGTTTTAACCATAAGAGGAAAAATTGATATATTGGACTTCATCAAAATTAAAGATTTCTGCTTTTCTTTCTTTTTTTTTTTTTTTAAGATTTATTCATTTGAGACACAGAGATAGAGAGAGAGCATGAGCAGGGGAGAGGCAGAGGGAGAGGGAGAAGCAGGCTCCCTGCTGAGCCAGGAGCCTGATGTGGGGCTCGATCCCAGGACCCTGGGATCATGACCTGAGCTGAAGGCAGACACTTAACCATCTGAGCCACTCAGGCACCCCAAGATTTCTGCTTTTCCAAGGACACGTGACATCTCAGTGAGGTTATATCTCAGTAAAATTATCCCTTTAGCAGTTCAGATACCTTACATCATGCAAAACTACAAAGGTACCTCCAAAGGACAAAGCCGGTGATGAATGATACTAATGACCTGGAAGTTTTGCTTTGAAGCTGTTGAAAGGAAGACAAGAGGTTGGAGCAGCAGGGATGGGGGTGATGGAGTTCCTTCCTGTTGTAATGAAAAACAAGTATTTACTTTCAGTTTTACAAAACCATTTTCATGTCACATTTTCTGAACATGTTGTGTGCGTCATTGCTACAGCAAAGGGGGTGATGAACTATTTCTGAGAACAAAGTGAACCACCTGTGGGCAGCTCAAAAGCAGCCAGTTGAATACTACATGAGGCAGGGTGAGGGTTAAGCTTGTGGCAAAGTTCCAAAACGAAATTACTGAAATATGCATACCTAATTATCCCCATAAAATAACACTCTCAAGGAAGTCTCAACAGTCGCAACAGACAGTTGCATATTAAAAATTCCATAATGCTTCCTGCAATATTGATGATTTTGTATTGATAGATCTCTTTTTTTAAGGCTCTAAATAATTAAAATGTTTCTATATTATTTGGGAACACAGAGCGGCAATAATAATTGTTTAGCCCATGTTCCCCTGTTTGCAAAAGACCGTGACCATATTAGTGAGACTGATGGAGGAATTGGTTGGGGTTCAGAGCCAATGGCCAAGAAAGAACTCTTGAGATGTCTTTGGTGCAAAAAGGTGGTTTTATTAAAGCCCGGGGACAGGACCCGTGGGCAGAAAGAGCCGCAATGGGGTCATGAAGAGTGGCCCCTTATATACTTTCAAGTTGGGAGGGGGTTAGGGAGAGCGTAAGTCTCTAAGGAATTTTGGAAGCAAGGTTTCCAGGACCTTGAGGGGGCTAGCTGTTGTTGGGAAAAGGTCATTTATTATTGTCTATAAAACCTGAGTCATGAGACCCTTCAGATGAGTATCGGTGGGTCATATGCTTGGGGCATGATTGCCAACATAGTATCTTGGGGGGTAGGGATAAAGGAAGTTTCCAAAGGAATTTTTATATGTTAAAGTAGACTTACAGGATCCTGGGGGTTTGGGATAATGTTAAGCTAAGATTTTCTTTTGCCCTTAGCAAAGTAGTAACATTGAGGCAGCTGAGCTACCAGAGGAAGGTCATTCAGCCCGTTTCAAGGACTTGTCAGTGGGCTGTAGGAAGTAAGGAAATTTAAATTTTTCTTTTGCCTTTGTTTCCCACATCAAAACCACTTCATGGGTTTGGTTGCATGTTTGACAAAGTGGCAAGGTCAATGCCAAGTTTCAGTGGATGATCTTTCTTTTATTATTGTTTTCCATAGTCCCATCCAGTAAAAGGCATCCAAGGGCATAGTTCAGGTTGGATTCTAGCAGTAGTTGGTAAACTTTTTCTGTAAAGGGCCAGACAGTAAATATTTTATTCAGGCTCTGCACACCATGTGGTCTCGGTCACAGCTACTCCCATTGCAGCACGAAAGCAGATATAGACAATACATAAACAAATGGGCATATTGTGTTTCAATAAAACTTTATTTATGGGCACTGAACTGAATTCCATGTAATTTTCACGTGTCCTGGAATATTCTTTATTTTTTTCAACCATTTCATCATGTTAAAACCATTCTCAGCTAGAGAGCAATCCATAAACAAGTGACTGCCCAGATGTGGCCCAAGGAAGGTAGTTTGCTGAACCCTAGAGTACCTGAGTGCCTTTTACTAAGTCATTTGACTTTCCTGAGACTTAATTTCTTTATCTGTGCAACTTGGGTTGTAAGGTCTATCTTAACAAGGTTTCCGAGGATTAAGTGAATAAAATATGGAGAGGTTCTGTGTATGCTGAAAAGCACTTTAAAATTAAATATTAATATATTTGGATGTTATTAAGTAGTATACATTTATTATATTTATATTGGATATTATTATACACATGATCAGCCATACTACCATTCTCATATCATCTAAGAGAAACATAATAACAAAGACTGGCAATGGAGAGCCTGATGCAAAACTACCTTCCATAAAATGGACCTGCTTTCTTGTTTTTATTAAATATATTTGACAGGTCACATTGTGTAAGTTTGGAATTTCATTTTTAACAAAAGAAACTTGAACTTTGGCTCTCCATGTTTCTCCTTTCTCTCAATTGGGTGGATATAATGATAAATCATTTGGAGAGTGGGGCAAAAGTGAAGAGTGGGTAGGGTGCCCCCAGGTTGCTCAGTCCATCAAGCATTGGACTCTTGATCTCAGGTCTTGATCTCCAGGTCGTGAGTTCACGCCCGGCAGTGGGCTCCAGGCTGGGCGTAGAGCCTACTGAAAAAAAAAAGGGAAGAATGGGTAAAAATGGAGTTAAATTTCCTGTTTGAAACCTCTTGCTCACCTATTTAAGGTACAGTTTCCTCCCAGAGACTTTTCAGGTAAGAAAGACCATCTGTTCTGAAGAACTCCGACCTTTACCTGCCTGAGGGCAGGATAAGGTGATCTCTTAGCGCCTTTCTTCTGTCAGCGGTAGACAGGGCCAGCTACTAAGCAAAATTAAACTTGAATTGCTTACCGCTGATGAGATCACTACAAATACTGCTGCTCCTTCTATAACTTCTGTTTGGGGAACATCCAAACAAAAGAATAAGCTCTTGTTCAAAATCTTTCACATGTTAATTTTTGAAGAGCTAGTTTTCAAGTTATTAGAATGTACATAGATGGAAACTTACCAGCTTCCTCCCTCACCTTCTGTTCTCTTAATGCTCTCATTCTAGGTGCCAACACAACCAGGAGGAAAACAATGAATATAATCCACAGGTTTACCTACTTAACCCAGGGGCACCTAGGGCCTTGAACGTTGTAGGAACTTAATAATAGGAAGTTTTTATGAAGAATTGTTGTTTTTTTTTTACGTTTTGTTTATTTAAGTAATCTCTACACCCAACGTGGGTTTCAAACTCACAACCCCGAGATCAAGAGTCGCACACCAGCTAGGCGCCCCAAGAATTGTTTTTGATGAAGTCATTATTTCATATTGAATAAATAATACTGACTAAATAATTTTAGAATCATGTGGACCCACAGTTGGTGTCACTACCCTTTTCCTGGCCTCTGTTTCTTCCTGTCTTCAGCTATAGAAGCCATTTAAGCCACAATCACTAGAATTGTCTTGCGATTTAAAATGAGCCTATAGGCCTTGGTCTCCCGCAATCAGTCTAGACAGAGATGGATACGGAAGCCTCCGGCAAGAACTTCTTCGGTTGTTCATTGTACTATATTGAGTAAACCACACAAATGACATCTTGATTTCAACAATTTTTCTTATCTGTATACTATTGCTTTTAACAAGCCTTGCTGGTATCATTTTACAACTAGAAAGTGGATTAAACCTTTTTAAATGGCATAAATTCACTCTAGCTTTAGAGTTAGCATTTTTTATGCATTGGCTTTAGAGCAGGGGTTTTCATAATGTGCATTTCCACTTCAACTAACGCCATTCAAGACAAGATCATCAAACCTACAAGCAGTAACTGGTTAGTACAGGACTGATAACGACCATGGGAAACACTTGAAGGACATATATTTGAGAGGGACATAAATACAGGGGGGAAATGTTTCAGACTTGTGGCAGGTGCAGGTCTGATCTTCAACGATATAAACATTAGTCTGTTTATCGTAGTGCCTCCCAACCTGCCCTTACACTTCCCAGGGGAGCCCCTGAGCTGAGCAAGGGCACAGTAAAATTCTCAAAAAGTGTTAAAATCTATTTCTATCCACCTCAACTTAAAATCTATGAGAAATGGTATAGATTAGACCTTACTAGTTAGGGATTGCCTTTCACGGGAGGTTGAGCCCCTCCATGACAGCCATGGAGAATTCCCACCCAGGGGGTTCTTGACTCCTATCCCAGCTTTTATTGGGAGCTAGGCTCTATGCTAGGTGCTTTATATTCAGTAACTACTACAGAAACAGAGGCTCATATGTGGGTGATTGTTACGCCATTCTTTATATTTTTAATTAACGTAATAGCCAAAATATTCATCAACTCATGAATGACTAAACAAAATATGCTACATCCATATAATGGAATACTACTCAGCCACAAAAGTGAATGAAGTACTGATATGTGCTACTACGTGAATGAACCTTGAAAACGTTACACGAAGTGAAAGAAGCCAGACGAAAGGTCACATGTTCTTCACCAGGGGATAGCGCGGAATGGGTTAAGGGGAAATGGGAGCTACTGCTGATAAGTACTGGGTTGCTTTTTGGGGTGGTGAAAATATTCTAAAATTGTGGTGATGGGTGCACAACTCTGTGAATTTACTAAAATACATTGAATTGTACACATGACATGGGTGAATAGTTTGGTGTGTGAATCACGTCCCACTAAAGCTGTGATCAACGCACAGACTGGGAGTTGGAGTTGGAGTTCAATGTGGAAGGCCCTGAATGCCATGGAGAGGCATTTGGACTCTACTCTTGTCCATGGGCAGCCATCAGTATTTTCAAGGAGCAGGGTCACGTGATCAGATGTTTGTTTTAGAAAAAGCCTGTTCTAGTGGCATGTGTGATGGATGGAAACCAGGAAAACCTGACATAGAAAGAGCAATGAGAATCTGCCAGATTTGTAGAGAATTTGGAATAATGTTCCTTGTCTTTTGTTCTCATGGTCTTCTTCCCTCCATATCAAGAAGGTAAACCCTTATCACTTCTTTAGCCCAGAGAAGTACCTGCTGCAGGGTTAAGAGCAGAATTTGTTTGGAGACAACTCTCCAAAGAGCTCCACCTCCTTGTCAACACTTGGCATCATCTTTATTTGATTCTAGGCATCCGTGTGGGTGTGAAGTGGTATCTTATTGTGATTTTGTCTTGTCTTTCCCTAATGACCAGTGATGCCAAGCACCTTTTCCTGTGCTTATTGGCCATTTATCTATCTTCACCCTCCCTCTTGCTGAAGCAGCAGTTTTACGATTATAGATTGATTCCTTTGCCCTCTCAAAGTGGAAATATATAAACCTAGTGGTTCTCAAGCCAGGCAGTTTTGCCTCGCCCCCCCCCCCCCCCCCCCCCCACACACACCCGCCG
>NW_022589758.1:91033-131545 GCF_004348235.1 Phoca vitulina
CCCCCCCCCCCCCCCCCCCCCCCCCCCGCCAAGAAGGGCTGCCAAGTAAGATACAGATGCCCACTTAAATGTGAATTTTGAATAAGTGGCAAGGCAAACAATTTTTCAGTATACGTATGTCCTGAGGGGGAGCAAAGTATGCCGCTCCAGGATATGCTACTTTAGCATATTGATGATTTTGAATTAAAGGTATTTAAGAAACAGCCAGTGCAGGAAGGACACACTGACCCTCCTTTGTCCCCCTGAAAGCAGGAACTAAATCCCAAGTAAAAGGTAGCTCCCCGTACCAGGAGGGTAGAGGCACCCTTATCACCAAAGATAGAGAAGCCAGGGCCGAGAAGACTGTATAAACAAACCTTGTTACTTCTTCACTAGTTTATTACCCTCAGCCCAAGCCCCTTTGTCTTGTCAATTCTTCACAAATTGTTTCTTTGTCTAACAGGTATAAAAGCTGCCTGCTTTGGTCCCTTCTTTGAGTCTCATATTTTTATGAGCTCCCATACATAATGAAATCACATTTGTTTTTCTCCTATTAATCTGTCTTGTGTCACTTTAATGATTAGACCAGCCCAAGAAGCTGGAAGGGAAAAATACAAAGTTTTCCTCCCCTAGAGTCCCAAATATTGCATAGGACATACATATACTACAAAATTATTCATTGCATATCTGAAGCTCAAATTGAACTGTGCATCCTATATTTTTATTTACTACATCTGGAACTTTATCCCAAGGAGACATTTTGCAACGTCTGGAGACGTGTTTTGGTTGTCACAACTCAGAGGGGGTGGCAGGGAGGGGAGAGCTGCCGGGGAGGGGAGGCCAGGTTTACCAACCAAGCGTCCCACGGTGCACAGAAAAGTTTGCACGTCAGTAACTTGGAGGTTGTTAACCCTGCCTTAACCGTTTATTGAGAGCTGACTCTGTGAGATGAACAGTCTACGAGAAGTAGCTCTTGGCCTCGCGACCTCAGGGAAGGGAGGCCTTCTGGAAAAATGACTCAGAGGGGAGATCTGGGGTGAGTAGGTGGGAAATTCAACTGAATTGACTCCTTTTTTTCAGTGAGGACTAAGATCAGTCTTGGCTGCTCTGATGGGGGGGAGCCCACTGACAGGAGCCCTCTGCAGCCTGCAGGCAGGCAGGGACCGACCTCCTTGGCTATCAGAGGAGCCATCAACAAACAGGCAGAACTCCAAGCACATCATGTTCTGCATCTGGCGGCAGCTGCCACAAACCAGAGCAGAGTCCCAGCTCTGGAGCCAAGAAGGACCGGCAGCACAGCCCTCCCACCCTCACCCCCAGCCTGGGGCCGCAGGCATAATGAGCCCCCACACGGGGCTCTGTTCTGTGACATGAACAAGCTTGATCTGAACAGCAGACAAGCTGAATGAAGGATCGCTTCCCCTTCTCAGAACTGCCGACGCTGTACATTTTGCCATCGTCTCTCAAATTTCTCCTACCCCAAACATACGTTATAGTGCATGCCGAGCTAGCATTTATCAAATTCCTGCGTGCGGGCACCATTTCCAGTAATGTTGCCGTGAACGTCAGCTTCTCGTCCCTCACAGAGCAGAGGTTAATAGACCTGATTAACCCCAAACCCCGGCACATAGGTTCCTAAAATATTCCTTCTTAAAAATGGCCTCTGCTTCACGCTTTATCTTTAGTTGCCGTTATTTATGCAGTAACCGCATGGTAAACTGGTTCACACGAGAAATTCTGTGTGCAGGGAAGGAGCACGTCAGTAATTCAGAGGGTTCCTCCTCAACTGTATGATGTTGCCTCAAGCGGTTCTGTCAAAAATAATTTAATTGCGGGACGCCTGGGTGGCTCAGATGGTTGAGCATCTGCCTTCGGCTCAGGTCATGATCCCAGGGTCCTGGGATCGAGCCCCACATCGGGCTCTGTGCTCAGTGGGGAGCCTGCTTCTCCCTCTGCCTGCCTGTCTGCCTACTTGTGATCTCTCTCTCTCTGTGTCAAATAAATAAATAAAATCTTAAAAAAAAAAAATAATAATTTAATTGCTCAGAGCCATCTTCAAGCTCCCAAGATGTCAGACAATCGTTTCCTTCCAACAACACAAACCAGCGCAAAGCTCATCCATCTAGAAAGTGCTTGTGCTACAGAAATTCTTTTGAATGATCTTGGAACTCTTACTGTCCCTGTGCTTGTGACTGAGTTTCATTGGGATGTCTGGCTTTTGTTTCACGAATCTGTCCCAGAAAGTGAAGAAGATACCTAAAATGGTAACTGTGTTTTTAAAAAATAAGTATCAGGTTACATTGCTATTGAGGAATCGAAGAATAATTGATGCTGTGCATATTATTCTTTTCAGAAAATTCATAGTTTCTCTTTTAAGTTTGTTGTTGTTTTTCTTCTACCACACATTTTTTATTCCTGGCTGCCTTAGAGGTCCCATGTTTCTGTGCTATATTTGGATGACAAGTTGAGGGTCCAAGAAGACTCTGATAAAGCAAAGGTTAAAAACAATATTGCACTATGCAGAAGAGGTGGAGCTCTGCTCCACAGAGCTGCTCTTCGGAAGCACGGAATTTGTTTCTAGAGAATGGAAATTTCTGTGGCGCATGAAAGTCCTTACATAAAGCAACTGTCTCTGTTCCCACTGGCTTTCTTTTAGTGACAGCCACACCCACTTGGCGGAAAGGTGGTGCTCAGTCAACTCGGGCTGAGACTGTATTACAGAGTAAATGTGTGCATGGTGGGTTCCTGGTCCCTCACGACCACATAACTTGGCAGTAACTTTCTATTCCAGATGAACTCTTCATCCTCTGTACCACTGTTCTAGGCCTTGCCAAAAGTAGGAACACTCCTCATTTGCCTCATTACTGCAAAGAAATGGAATATAGCAGATACATGGAGACAAGCGTTTATGGTCCCTTTATCCCCCATCACAATAAGGGCCACTAGTGTGAAGGGATTGTCCACGCTGCTCTTGCCTCTGCCTGAAGGTGGGATTCTTCCCGGCTTGAATGGCCCTGGGCCCTGGGGGCCTCTGCACACAGGGGCTGAAGACAGGGCTTGTCAATAGCCTCAAGCAGGTCTGTGGCTCCAACCAGGCACACCTTATAAAGGCCGTGGGTGGAGGCTCTCCTACTACTCCTGGGGTCCACAGGTGGACAGATTATTTTGGTTAGACTGTTTGCCTTTCCAGAGACCTTGGGTCAGTAACCGCACAAATCAATCTTAGCGCACACCAACATCTACCTTGGCAGGAAAGCAGTTCTTGAGCCTCTCTGCCCCAGGAATCCAGGCACGTCTATGCTTCTGTTGGGAAGCGAGAATTTTCTGTGCCCTTCAAGGTCCTTCTAGCTGGACTAGGAATCAAATTGACATGAGACAGATTAATAGGAGAAAATCAAATTTAGTTTTGTACATATGGGGAATTCACACAGGCATGGAAATTCCAAAGACAGCGAGGCAAAATAAGGTCTGTATGTCATCCTGAACTAAGGAGGAGGGGTTAGGCATCTGGGACTTCAGAGGAAAGGAATGTATTTCACAGGGTGATTAGAAGAACAGATGTTTGGTAATTAAATGTTTGCCCTGCCACACAGATGGGTCACTCAGATAAAAATTTATGTCTGTTAATAACCCTTATTCTGGGAAAGATCGCCCTTTTAGATTCTTCTAGGTAGTTAAGGGAAGGGCAAGTTTCTCTTGAGCCCACAGGATCTTGATACCTTCAGCTCAAAATAGTCTACATGCTAAAGTGGCACATTTTTCAGGGACCTGTCCTGAACCCCTTCACTTTGTAATTTTAAATTGAGTACCACCTCCAAGTATCAGTGTTTCCAACTCCACCCCTGAGCACAGAAGCACATGCTTGAGTTGGAATCTGCTTTCTCATTTTATTCCCATCCCCCTTGCACCCACAGAGAGCAAAAATAAAAGATTCTTCCCTGACTGGACCTAAACTTGCCACCTTTGCAGAATAAAAGAATGGGAAATTGGGGCACCTGGGTGGCTCAGTCGTTAAGCGTCTGCCTTCAGCTCAGGTCATGATCCCAGGATCCTGGGATCAAGCCCTGCGTTGGGAACCCTGCTCAGTGGGGAGCTTGCTTCTCCCTCTCCCTCTGCTCCTGTCCCCCCCACTCCCCCAACGGTTATGCTTGCGGGCTCTCTCTCTCAAATAAATAAAATCCTTAAAAAAAAAAAAAAAAAAAAAGAATGGGAAAGAAAAAAATGATTGTACATTTTTTTTTTAAAGTTCTTTTTTTTTTTTTTTAAAGATTTTATTTATTTATTTGAGACAGAGAGAATGAGAGAGAGAGAGAGCACATGAGAGGGGGGAGGGTCAGAGGGAGAAGCAGGCTCCCTGCCGAGCAGGGAGCCCTGATTGTACATTTTTAAAGCCTGGTGGAGAAGACAGGAGGCACTGGGGGGAAGGGGCTCAGCCCCAGCCCCCACCCCCACCCCCCAACTCCAGGAGGAGTCTGTCTGACAGCAAGCTGTCTGACAGCAAGCAGGGCAGATTGAAAGTGGGAGAGGGGCAGGTCTGGGAGAAGGCAGCTGGGGAGATCAGTTCCACTGAGACAGGCCCTAAAGTGAACCCCCAGAGCGACACTGCTGCCCTCTGCCGGATGGGGCCTAAGTCCATCCCCACCAAAAGTGGAGACACTGGCTTTGCACCCCACCCAGTAAGTCCCTAAGCATAAAGCACCTTACTCATCACAACGTACCATCATCAGACAAGGGATGTGCATGCGTTTAAAGAAGGCCAGACTTCAAAGGCGGCTTCAGCGATGCATTATTTTTAGAACATGATTAGAAATCGTCATCAATTGCCCCGTTTCCTGTTTCCTTCTAATGAGCCTCCTAAAAGACAGCACTGTCTTCCTAAAACAGAATGGTAGCAGCACACAGAGTTCCAGGAGAGACAGCACAGTCATTGTTGGGAAGGCTTAAGAGCGGAAGGAAAGGGCAGGGGATGGCCTCTGGGCCTGTTTTGACAGGTGCCAGGGGTCAAGAGTCACGTAGGACAAAGTTCACCAGTTGGAGGACTTTCTCTTGGGCTTCAGGTCCACCACACAATGGCTGACAACGTAGCACGCACTGGAGTAAACGTACTGTGAATATTGGAATGTGGAAACAGAAGCCAGCCAGCAAGCATTTGCCTGTGATGACCATAATGGCTCAATTGTCATAACATTACATAACCTATATAAATTAGAATTTAGTACATACCCAGTAGGGACACAGACCTAGAACTGTGTGCACTCTAAATAGAAAAAGACAAGATACTGTGATCCAAAAGTAATATTCTAGCCAAGGAGGCAATATGAAAAGAAGTAAGTGCACACAGTAACAATACATACAAACATGTGCATGATCATGTGCTGTTGGCAAGGTCCTTGAGACTCAGCATACAAGGACCCACTTCTTGAGAAGAAACTGGGACATTCTTGGTTCTTTTTTACCTTGAAGGTATAACAGGATAGCCTAAGAAGAAAATTTCAATAATCCTAGAAATTTGCTACCAATCAAGGGCTGGTTGGTAGCAAAGGGCATTTAAAAATGGCTACTTTCTCTCTTGCATGCTTCCTAATTTGTGCATCCTGATTTGTTCTTCATCCTAAAGGTGAATTAGATATCACTCATGCATTTCAAATTAGCTTAGAATGTAAGCTTCCAAATGCAAGGATGGTATTATTTTCTCTTGCTGTAATGCTTCCTCATAGAAGGGCTTGGCTCTGTATTTAGTGAATAATCAATGACAATCGATTACAAGACAGTACATTTCGAGGAAATCCATTCTAGATGATCATACTTCTTCACTTACATTATTGCATTATTTTTTTAAAATATAACGGGGACCCTCAGGTCCTCAAATCCTGTCCTCTGCGATGGGGTCTGGCAGCATCCGTGTGGTTAGTTCTGCCTTGGGTGCAGCAACTTGGTGGAAGGCCCTGGGTAGCTGAGGGAACCTGAGAACCTGGTAAGTGTATGTGAGTTGGGAGGGCAGGGTCTTCAAAATCATCTGAGTGGGGGGTGTGAGGGGGAAAAATATCATCTGAGCAAATTTCTTTACAATTCGTTCCAAAGCCAGTCCTGCTTGGAATGCCACACAAGCTCTGGTAAGACACTTTGCCTGACCAACTCCAGAGATGAACCTCATGTAGGAAAGATGTCATGGTTTAAAGCCAATGGCTAAGAAAGAATTCTTGAGATGTCTTTGGTTTGCAAAAAGGTGGTTTTATTAAAGCACGGGGACAGGACCCGTGGGCAGAAAGAGCTGCCATGGGGTCATGAGGAGTGGCCCATTATATACTTTGAAGTTGGGAGGGGGTTAGGGAGAGCGTAAGTCTCTAAGGAATTTTGGAAGCAAGGTTTCCAGGACCTTGAGGGGGCTAGCTGTTGTTGGGAAAAGGTCATTTCTTACTGTCTAATAAAACCTGAGTCACGAGACCCTTCAGATGTATATTGGTGGGTCATATGCTTGGGGGATGATTGCCAACATGAATCTTGGCGGTTAGAGATAAAGGAAGTTTCCAAAGGAATTGTTATATGTTCAAGTAGACTTACAGGATCTTGGGGGTCGGGCTAAGATTGCCTTTTGTCCTTAGCAAAGTATTAACATCGAGGCAGCAGAGTCCCTAGAGGAAGGTCCCTCTGCCCGTTTCAGGGACTTGTCAGTGGGATGGGCTGTAGGCAGTAAAGACATTTAATAATTTTTTTTCTGCCTTTGTTTCCCACATCAAACCAACCTCCATCCCCTCTTGCACACACTGGTGGGGCACGTGCTCACCCTGGAACGTTTTCCCTCACCAGTTAGGCTGAATGCTTGCTTACCTCACGTCATTTGTATTGTTTTCCGAAATCTGTTTATACCAGCTGTGCTTGGATTTTTTCCCAGCTTTACTGGGGTATGATTGACAAATAAAAATTGTACATATTTACGTTGTATAATGTGACTTTTTCCAAAGTCACCTTAAATTAAATGGTAACTTAGTCTACGTATTCATTGTGAGGCCATTACCACAGTCAAGGCAGTGAACACATCCATCATCTTACTTCCGGACTGTTCGTGTGTATGGTGAGAACACTTAAGGGCTACTCTCTTAGCAGATTCCAAGTATGCAATTCTACCATTCTGTGCTTATATGAGCAGTGGTGAGTGTGATTATTTTCAAACCACACAGAGGAAGAGTTGAACTGAGGCAAAATATTCAAAGGTTCAGAAGAGCCCCTAGTCTAACCACTAGCTCACCCTCCTGTGGATTCTGACTGTCTGAGGGAAGGTGAAGACAGAATCCATAGCCAGGGCTCCCCCTAAGCCCTCGGGGGCTCCCCCACTCTTCTGGGCATCTCTGAGAACCACCAGGAGGGAGCCTGTCACATACCCTGAATCCAGAAGTTGAGAATCAGATTCAGAGCCTCAAATTTCTAAAACTGCATGAAATAATATGGTCTATTGGAACTTGCAACAACAAAAAACAAACCAAAAAAAGGTACTTCTCTTTGGCTTACAAATTAGAGAAGAATATTTGTGTTTATTAAAATGACTCAAAGTAATTAATTCATAGCTATCACTTGGAAACACTCAAAGAGGAAAGGTCTGTGTTTGTATTTAAAATTTCAAAACAGCAAAAGAATTAGGATGCCAATCCAAAGCTCCAGCAAATCAGTATTAGTGAATATTTCAGCAAAATTGCATGATGTTTCTTTAAGAAATTGGCATGGCATTAGGGTTTTCATTCAGTATTAAATGTAAAAATTGTACATTGAAGCAATAAAGAGAAACTCATTCACATGTATGTGAAATAAAATTAGCATGATGTGGCAATCCAGTGCTATTTATTGTGGAAAAAGAAGAATCTATCTTGGTGAAGGGGAGCAAATTTTGCCACCCCAAGATACGTCTCTTTGGCATATTTATTATTTTAAACTGGTTGTTTTTAAGAAACTACAGACACAGGAGAAGCTCTGAAAGGGATATTTACATGTATAAGGGAAATCTCCATTTGTAAGGGTGTCCCCCTCCTCTTGGCAGGAAGGGGAGGACAACTAAGTCTCTAGAAACTCTTATCAGTGGAGAAGGCAAGGACTTAGATCGGCATAACAACCTTACCTTTGTCTACTGTACTCCGGCTGATTATCTGTCCTAACTGACTCCCCATCTCCAACATCTTTTGTCTTTGGCTGGGGATGGTATTATTATGGGATATATATAATTATATATATTTATATTTAATAAATATAATTTATAGATATTATATAATATATATTATATAGTTATTATATGTTGAGCAACTTTTCACATGCTCATGAGCCTTTTGGATATCCTGTTTTGTAAAGTACCTGTTCAAATCTTTTGTCCATTTTTATTTTTTTATTTTTTATTTTTTAAAACTTATTTAAGTAATCTCTACACTCAACGTGGGAGTCGAATTCATGACCCCGAGATCAAGAGTCACATGCTCTTCTGACTGAGCCAGCCAGATGCCCCAGATCTTTAGGCCATTTTTAAACTGGGGTTTTGGGGCACCTGGATGGCTCAGTCAGTTAAACGTGTGCCTTCGGCTCAGGTCATGATCCCAGAGGCCTGGGATCGAGCCCCGCATGGGGCTCCCTGGTCAGCGGGGAGCCTGCTTCTCCCTCTGCCTGCCACTCCCCCTACTTGCGGTCTCTCTCTCTGTCAAATAAATAAAAATCTTTAAAAAATAAATAAATAAACTGGGGTTTTTGTCCCCCTTTTCCTGATTTGAAAAATTATTTATGTATTCTGGTTACAAAGCCAGATGTGTATTGCCTTCTGTTGGATATGTGTATTGCCAATATCTTCTCCTCGATGTGAATCATCTTTTGTACTTGGTAAGGAAACTTCAGGCTTGCATTTGGGCAAGAGCTGTTCATGAGGATAGAGTAAATTCTGTAGATTTTGTTTTCTTTGCTACCTGACTCCCCTAACATACCTATATAGGCCATAAGCAAAATGAAAGTCTGATATATGGTAAGACAGAGTTTTAGTGGTATGCATTTACATAGTGTTGTACTTGCGTTTGTTGAATAAACTAATAATTGGGAAGAAAGGTGCTTTATTTATTTTTTAAATTTATTTTAAAGATTTTTATTTATTTGTTTGACACAGAGAGAGAGGGGGAGAGAGCGAGCACAAGCAGGGTGAGGGGCAGAGGAGGAAGCAGACTCCCCGCTGAGCAGGGAGCCCGATGTGGGGCTCGAACCCAGGACCCTGAGATCATGACCTGAGCCGAAGGCAGATGCTTAACCCGCTGAGCCACCCAGGGGCCCCAAAAGGTGCTTTTTTAAAATGAAATTTAAGCCTCCTAGGTGGAAAAGTACCAGCAGAGCAGACACATTATTGAAATTATTTTTCAATTAAATCATTCATTTGTTCATTCAATAAATAAAGGCCTCCTAAATTCAGGGTACTTTTGTTAAACTCTGTAGGGAATATAGAGAATCATAAAAACGATGTTTTTCTTCGAATAGCAACTCATAATTTGTAACATGCCCTCAGGAATTGTATTTGAACTTGAAAACTAGTTTCTCAAAATCTGCATTGCTTATTTATTAATTCCAAAAAAATATCTATCATGTGCTTACTATGTGTTAGAACAAAAGCTTTAGAACAAGATGGACAGTAAATAATAAATATGTGAATGGCAGACTTGCACTAAAACCGTAATCTCTCATCCCTTTAATGGCATCAACCACCTGCCTTCTCTGAACTTTGGGCAAACTTCTTTGTTTGTTTTAATTTTATTTATTTTGGGGGCACCTGGGTGGAGTAGTCAGTTGAGCATCTGACTCTTGGTTTTGGCTCAGGTGGTGATCCATGCTCAGCACAGAGTCTGCTTGAGATTCTCTCTCCCTCTCCCTCTGTCCCTCCCCCCCCCACCCGCTCGCGCTCTTTCTCTCTCTCTCTCAAATAAATAAATAAATCTTCAAACAAATTTTTTACTTATTTTTTAGTAAGGAATACCTTCACTTGGTTCAAAATCAAAATGGTCTAAAAAGTATCTATTGAGGAGTCTCAGCCACAGGTAGATCTGCCCTATCCTCCATCCCGCTGTCCTACTCCTTTTATCAGTCTCTTGTGTGTCCTTCCAATGTTTCTTAATGGAAACGTGCACAGATACAAATATTAGTTCTTATTTCTCTCTCACTCTTACATAAGACTTGACATGTTTTATATTGTTACATAAATGGGTGAAAGGTGGCTCCTGCATAACGGCCCCTGTGTTGTCACGTCTTCACTGAAGGCTAGGATTGTTAGCTCAAAGCCCACCAGTGCCAAACTTAAATTTTTACACAAGCAGTTGCTTTAAAAATAGCCCCCCAAAGCATATGTTTAGCCATTTAGAGCATACCTGCTTTGTGGGGCGAAGCTGTACCCAGCATTTGCTAGCCATAGCGAAGACAAACCCTGGGGATACCTAAGATCTCAAGATGGTGCTGCCCTTTGGAGGTCTCTGACCCCAGACTCCCCGGCCTGCGGCTGTACAACATCGCCTAGACACATGAGCCCTTTCTCGATTCCTGTCTCCCGCCCATTCCCTTGCCCTTGCTCCCTTCTGGACGGTGACTCCATGCTGCTACTTCTGGAAGCTCTCAGGGGCTTCCCCCCTCATACAACTTGTCCAAGTGCTGCTCAAACAAAACTTGTTATGTACAATTGTCTGTCATTTCATGGTCATGTCTTGTCCTCGATCAGCCCTGAAGTCTTCAATCTCATCACACATACTCTGCATTTTCACCTTACTTTTTCTTTTTTTTTAAACTTCATATATTCTGGGCCAAGCACCCTCCTTCTTTTATATAGTCACATAAAAAAAAAAGGTAGTAGGAAGGGAAAAATGAAGGGGGGGGATCGGAGGGGGAGACGAACCATGAGAGACTATGGACTCTGAGAAACAAACTGAGGGTTTTGGGGGAGGTGGGGGGATGGGTTAGCCTGGTGATGGGTATTAAAGAGGGCACGTTCTGCATGGAGCACTGGGTGTTATACACAAACAATGAATCATGGAACACTACATCAAAAACTAATGATGTACTGTACGGTGACTAACATAACATAATAAAATAAAATTTAAAAAAAGAAAAAGGAAAAAAAAGATTGGGGCACACATTCAAATTGACTTTTTTATTCAAGTATAATTAACATGAAGTGTTATATTAGTTTCAGATGTCCAATACAATGATTCAACAATTCTGTACATTATTCAGTGCTCTTCATATGTGTATTCTTAATCCCCTTCACCTATTTCACCCACCCCCCCACCCACCTCACCTTTAGTAATCATCAGTTCTCTATAGTTAAGAGTCTGTTTTTTGGTTTTTTCTTTTTTTTCTTTGTTTTTTTTCTTAAATTCCACATATGAGTGAGATCATATGGTATTTGCTTTTCTCTGACTGATTTATTTCACTTAACATTGTACCTTCTAGATCCATCCATGTTGTTAGAAATGGCACGATTTCAATCTATTTTATGGCCGAGTAATATTCCATGTATATATATACCACATCTTCTTTATCCACTCATGTATCAGTGGACTCGGACTGCTTCCATACTTTGACTATCATAAATAATGCTGCAATAAACACAGGGGTGCATATATCTTTTCAAATTGTGTTTTCATATGCTTTGGGTAAATATCCAGTACTGGAATTACTGGATCCTATGGTAATTCTATTTTTAATTTTTTGAGGAGCCTCCATACTGTTTTCCCCAGTGCCTGTACCACTTTGCATTCCCACAAACAGTGCACGAGGGTTCCTTTTACTCCACATCCCCACCAACGCTTAAATTTTTTGTGTTTTTGATTTTAGCCATTCTGCCCAATGTGAGGTGATATCTCATTGTGGTTTTGATTTGCATTTCTCTGATGATTAGTGCTGTTGAGCATATTTTCATGTGACTGTTGGCCATCTGGATGTCTTCTTTGGAGAAATGTCTATTCATGTCCTCTGCCCATTTTTTTAGTTGCATTATTTGGCTTTTTGGTGTTGAGTTGTATATATTCTTTATATATTTTGGATATTAATGTCTTATTGGACATATCATTTGCAAATATCTTCTCCTATTCAGTAGGTTGACTTTTTATTTTGTTGATGGTTTCCTTCACTGTGCAAATCCTTTTTATTTTAATGCAGTCCCAATAGTTTAATCTTGCTTTTGTTTCCCTTGCCAGAGGAGATATTGCTAGAAAACGTTTATATGGCTGATGTCAAAGAGATTATTACTGCCCGTGTTCTAGGAATTTAATGGTTTCAGGTCACATTTAGGTCTTTAATTCACTTTGAGTTTATTTTTGTGTATGGTGTAAGAAAGCGGTCCAGTTTCATTCTTTTACATGTAGCTCTCCAGTTTTCCCAACACCATTTGTTGACAAGACTGTCTTTGTATATTCTTTGTATATTTCATTGTATATTCTTGCATCCTTTGTCATAGATTAATTGGCCATATAGCATGGGTTTATTTCTGGGTTCTCTATTCTGTTCTCTGGATCCATGTGTCTCTTTCTGTGCCAGTACCACAGTGTTTTGATTCCTACAGCTTTGTAGTATATCTTGAAATCTGGGATTGTGATACTGCCGATTCTTCTTTTTCAAGATTGTTTTGGCTACTTGGGGTCTTTTGTGGTTTCATACAAATCTCAGGTTTATTTGTTCTAGTTCTGTGAAAACTCCTGTTGGTATTTTGATAGAGATTGTATTAAATCTGTAGATTGCTTTGGGTAGTATGGACATTTTAATAATATTGGTTCTCCCAATCCATGAGCATGGACTATCTTTCCATTTGTGTCATCTTTAATTTCTTTCATCAGTGTTTTATAGTTTTTGGAGTACAAGTCTTTTGCTTCCTTGGTTAAGTTTATTCCTGGGTATTTTATTCTTTTTGGTGCAATTGTAAGTGGGAATGTTTTCTTAATTTCTCTTTTTCTACTTCATTATTAGTGTATAGAAATGCAACAGATTTCTGTATATTAATTTTATATCCTGCGACTTTACTGAGTTCATTTATCAGTTCTAGTAATTTTTTGGTAGTCTTTATGGTTTTCTATATATAGTATCATGTCATCTGCAGATAGTGAAAGTTTTACTTCTTCCTTATCAATTTGGCTGCCTTTTCTTTCTTTTTCTTGTTTGATTGCTGTGGCTAGGACTTCCAGTACTATGTTGAATAAAAGTGGTAAGAGTGGACATCCTTGTCTTATTCCTGACTTTAGAGGGAAAGCTCTCAGTTTTTCACCATTGAGTATGATGTTAGCTGTGGGTTTTTCATATATGGCTTTTATTACATTGAGGTATATTTATTTTTTTAAAGATTTTCTTTATTTATATGAGAGAGAAAGAGAGCACAAGCAAGGGGGGCGGGGAGAAGCAGAGGAAGAGGGAGAAGCAGACTCCCTGCTGAGCAGGAAGCCCGATGCAAGGCTTGATCCCAGGACCCTGAGATCATGACCTGAGCCAAAGGCGGACGGATAACCAACTGAGCCATACAGGTGCCCCAAGGTATGTTTCTTCTTATCCCACTTTTTCTTCATTTTGTTGCTGTGGTTTATGACATTGATTAATTTGTGAATATGGAACCATCTTGCATCCACAAAATAAATCCCACCTGATTGTGGTGAATGATCTTTTTAATGTATTGTTGGAGTGGGTTTGCAAATATTTTCTTGAGAATTTTGTATCTGTGTTCATCAGAGATATTGGCCTGTAGTTGTCTTTTTTTGTAGTATCTTTATCTGGTTTTGGTATTAGGGTAATGCTGGCCTTGTAGAATGAATTTGGAAGCTTTCCTTCCTCTTCTATGTTTTGGAATTTTTTTTTTTTTTAAAGATTTTATTTATTTATCTGAGAGAGAGAATGGGAGACAGAGAGCATGAGAGGGGAAGGGTCAGAGGGAGAAGCAGACCCCCCGCTGAGCAGGGAGCCCGATGTGGACTCGATCCCAGGACTCCAGAATCATGACCTGAGCCGAAGGCAGTTGCTTAACCAACTGAGCCACCCAGGCCCCCCTGTTTTGGAATATTTTGAGAAGAATAAGTAGTAACTCTTTAAATGTTTGCTAGAATTCACCTATAACAGCTATCTGGTCCTGGACTTTTGTTTGTCAGGAGTTTTTTGATCACTGATTTATCAAATTGACTTTCAAAGAAAGGATGAGGCTCAGCTCAAGATAGGCAAGCAGAGAAATCAGCAACCGGGTGATGCAACACATAGGATTTTCCCAATTACCCTGATCATTATGGGAGCCCCTAACACAGGGCCTAGTTCATTGGTAAGAAGGAACCTAGAAGGTCATTGTCTGCCAAGGGGACAGTTTCACCTGATTCAGGGAGCCAGGACAGTAGCCAGGAGGCCAGGGACCTTCAAAATATTCAAGAGTATAGGAAACCCTGCTGCCCAGGCTCCAAGGACAATTCCCAGAATCCCATGTTGACAGAACATGAAGATCCAAAGTAGCTTTTAGAGATGCTGAGTGGCCTCAGCCTTCAGATTTACAGCTGTAGATGAGTTCAGAATGGAAGCACCACATAGGCTCTCCCAGCAGCATTGAACCTTTTCCTTCAAATTTAGGGTGATGGGTTCATCCTGCCTTGCCTGGGTCTCTCCCTATATCAGCATTTAAAGTTCCACACCCTGGGAAACCTCTCAGTCCTAGGCAAACTGGAATGGTTGGTTATCCCACAATTCTAGGTTGCCCTGACAACCCAATGGATGGTATCAGAGAAGGAAAAGTTAGAGAGATTAGAGAGAGGGAATTTTGCCCCTCTCTCAATAATAAGGTCCCATAACAAAATCCACTGAAGGCAGAATAAAAGAGTTTCTATAAACATTGGATTTCCTTAGAATCAGGAGATTCTCTGCTCACTGATGTTCTAGCACCCAAGCTGTCCAAAATGGTAGTCACTAGCTACGTATGACTACTGAGCATTTGAAATGTGCAGTTTTGAATTGAGATATGCTTGGAAAAAATCAAGTGTAAAACAACTGCTTGATTTGAAGACTTACTACAAAAAAATAAATAAAACATAAAGTCTCATTAATATGCTTTATATTGATTACTTGTTGAAATGATAATATTCTGGATATATTGACTTAAGTTGAATATAGTATCAAAATTAATTTTACCAGGCTTTTTTTTACTTCTTTTAATGTGGCTATTAAAATTTTTAATTACATGTATGACTTACATTATATTTCTGTTGGACAGTGCTCTTCTGAAAAGAGAGTTCTGGGGAGAATGTCTCTATTGAGAAGGATTCTTTCTGTGTGCTATTGTTTACAAAACCAAGTTAAACAGTAATTAGTTAAAATTCTGCAAATCATGCAAAGGCCTTCGGGGAGGTTTGCAATGGGAATTGCACTGCCTTGTAGGTGTTGCCGTGGAGCTGTTTAAGGCAGAAATGCTGCCCAGAACACATTCATGCTTTCTTGTGACCTGTGACTCCAGGCCAAGCTACAGTGCATAGAAAAATAACACTAATGAGTTCATTGTTCTGAACTTATGGCCAAATGGCCTGCTGGCTCTTTCCTTATAGTCTGAATCTTTTATGACCAAGGGATACAAAACACATTTTTAAAAGCAGTAATGAATGCAATCCAAGTCTTTTTTTTTTTTTTTTAACTTGAGTATTGAGCAATTTTTGGCTCTCTAAAGATGGTAACGATGATGGTGCCTTGTATTTGTATAATTTTTTTTATTTTCCATGTTCTTTACAGCTTTCCTTTTATTTGCATTTGAATGTGACTGTATATCCCCATGAGGCAATCTGAGCTGTTGTTTTGTGCACCTTTTATGGTTGGGAACCCTCACAAGTCTTCTTAACTCTGTTTGGCGTTCTGTTGGCTACACCCAGTGTTGTGATGGAGCCAGATTCTACCCACTCGTGGAAGCTGGTCAGACACGTCTCTGCACAACCCAGCGTTCCCATCATTTTGGTAGCTAACACGCACCCACAGTGTGAGAATTCATATCAGAGTAATGGGCAAATGCTACCGATCGGACTCATTTATTTTGTTGTTTGTTTGGTTCTGGACAGCCGGTTATTAAACATTTACCAGCACACCACTAGGTACTCCTCCAAGATCGAGAGCACTTCAGGATTAAAAGACCAACTTTAGAAATCATGAATAAGGACCCCAGTGCTCTGAGTTCCAGCACGGAATTCTATAGAGATCAGATTCTATTTTTTTTTTTTTAAGATTTTATTTTTATTTATTTGACAGGGGGAGACATAGCGAGAGAGGGAACACAAGCAGAGGGGGCGGGAGAGGGAGAAGCAGGCTTCCCGCCAAGGAGGGAGCCCGATGCGGGGCTCGATCCCAGGACCCTGGGATCATGACCTGAGCCGAAGGCAGACGCTTAACGACTGAGCCACCCAGGCGCCCCGAGATCAGATTCTTTTAAGGTGAAAAGAGTCCTGCTACCTGCAGTCTGTGCCTTGTAAGAAAACGCTGCTGTTAACTTCGTTACCCAGATGAGGCAAAGCCACACTCAGGTAGAGCCGAGCCTGCACTCCCCATGAAAAGAGGGAAATCACCCTCCCAGCTCCTGTCTTTCTTTTTTTTTTTTTTTAAAGATTTTATTTATTTATTTGACAGAGAGAGACACAGTGAGAGAGGGAACACAAGCAGGGGGGAGTGGGAGAGGGAGAAGCAGGCTTCCCGCCGAGCAGGGAGCCCGATGCGGGGCTCGATCCCAGGACCCTGGGATCACGACCTGAGCCGAAGGCAGACGCTTAACGACTGAGCCACCCAGGCGCCCCTCAGCTCCTGTCTTTCTGTTGTTTGTCTCTCCCTCCCCACCCTCCTTTCTATTCCTCTTTCTATCTTTATCTGCCTTGGCGTGTGTGTGTGTGTGTGTGTGTGTGTGTGTGTGTCTTGTAGGGGAGGGAGAATATATTTCTGGCTGCTTAGCCGAGACCCTTGCAATAAAAAACAGATTAACAAGAGAAAAACAAACAGAAGTTTATTAACACATATACCTCATATATATATGTGGGAGAATCCTAGAGAAAAATGAGTAACTCCCTGAGGTGGCTCAGAATTCAGGATTAAATACCATCTTAATAGAAAAGGGGAAGAGGGAGGGAGGCCGCTTAGGGGAGAGGAAATGATTTTGGTGAAAGATGAACAGGCCCTTAGAAGAAAAGATGGGAGATAGGGCCATTTGTAACAAAGTTTGGGTGGGGTGTTGGCTTCTAGTCTCCTCTCCTGTGACAAGAGTCAGTCTTCTTGGGTTGATGAAACTCCCTGGATGGGAATTAATGACAGTTGAGCTCCCTTTGGAGGATGTATTTTTAGGCAGACAGGAGGCATTCAGAGAAAATCTCCCCCTGCCTTTGCTGTTGTTCAGGTGCCTGTAGCTCAAAATCATCAATATCTTAAAGCAGCATATTTTGGGGCAGCATGTCCAGACCACCTGCAGTCATATTTTGGGGTGACCCATTCTAGTACCCTTCAGTCTCTGTCATCCACACACAAATACCCCATTTTTACTACATAGGTCACTATGGGATAGACGCTAGAAATTCAAGAAACCAAATAATGCCCGTGTAATGCCTTCACCCAAAGAAAGCTGGGACAAAATGCTTCATTTTCTTCAGTGGAAAAAAAAAAAATCAGGTACTAAATTCCCTAGCGAAGGGGAAATCTTTGAAACTGGAAAAGAAAGGAGACACTGGGTGTAAAAAATATACCTAAAATGAAATCACTTCAATCATCTGTGGCTGTCTCATATCAAATCAAGCCCAGTTTTTTGTTGTTGTTGTTGTTACTTCATTATTTCCAAACAAGAGAGCCAGATTAGATAATCACATACGAATTTCAGATTGTGCTTGCTAACTAAAGTTTGCTTTTGCCACTCACTTGAAACAAGCTGCTAGGAGACAAATTATTCTAAATGCGCACCTCTGGGCAGTCATTTTGCTTTAATTCATCTCCTCCTTCCCCACGCATCAATGAACTAAGCAAAATGCGTTTGGAATAGTTCTAACTCTAAACTTTGGTTAATTCTCAAGTTTGCATATTAGCCTGGAAATCAGTCGGTGCCAAAAAAAAAAAAAGAAAAGCCAAGAAGAACCAGAGGTCTCAAACTGTATGCCACTGGTCCATAAAAGTATGGCCAGATGTTGTCTTATCACAATGCCTCTATGTATATGTTATTAAAGAAAAGTTGACATTGAAAAATTAGGATGCTTTTGATAAAAATACAGATTTGGGGGTTTTCTTTAGGACTCAGAAGCTGTCGCAATGGGTAGGCACTCCCTCAAAGCAAGAGTAGGTAGAGCTTTCCTCATTTTTGTTACTTGTTTGCCTTAGAGACATTTAGGTTTGCAACCCTGTGATAGAACCAAAAAATGCATCTCATCACCCTAAACTGATGAGAAGTAAAGGCATAAATCACGTCATGTCACTTTTTGGATTTTCAAGACCTTCTATATTTAGGTTTGCAGCAGGCCATTCTAACCCAGCGATGATTATGGTTATGGGTCCACTGCAAGACAAAAGCTTTCTTGTAACTCCTTTGCTGGCAACATCTGACGTGAACTGATGGGAGGCTGTGTATTGTCTTTATTTTTCCCATTTAGTGTGAACATTCATGCATGTAGCTGCAGAAATATGAATGCATTCGACTCTCTGGTGTTGCCCCCGACCCTGCCAGTGGTGTTTGGTACTACACAGTCCAGGCACATTACCTTTAAAAAGTTCCCCAAGTCCTACAGTCCAAGCATATCCAGCCCTGGAGGTTTCTGACAAGGGTCTTGGGATCTAAGTATATAAAGCACTTGGAACTGTAAGTACTAGATAACTGATTGCTATTAAACAATTAGAGTAACACTGTTCCCAGTCCTTAGGAAGTTTATAAGGAACAGGGGTCAGAAATGTACAAATGGCAATATTGTGGCTGGAAGTGGATTATGCATGCTGGCCAATGGTGGCTCCTTGGTGGCAGGAAGAGGGAAGGAGTTTTAAGCATACGGTGGTCTAATATTGCATTTTAAGTTGCTCACTATACTGATCTGTGATGTAAGCAGCGTGTGCACACATGCGCGCACACACACACACACACACACTGCCATTACTCAAAGCATTTAGTAAAGTCTATTATAAACAGAACCTTGAGTTGGGAGCGCTACTTGGGTGGAAAAGGGAGCAGGACCACCCAGTGCGGAAAAGAGTGGCCATGAGCTCTTGTGAATAGCAGAGACAGGCCATGGATTAGGCAGAGTCAAGATGTTTAAAAGGGAGGGACACCGGGCTTCCAAAATTACGTGTGAATTTTCACTTCAGTCTTATAAAGCAAAGTGGAAGTGTAGAGGACTTCCCAGTGCTGACACTAAGTTGTTCAGGCAAATAGCATCATTTCACAACTGATGTCACCATGTGCAGACAAATCTTAATATTTCTACCTCACTGCACTGAAGGACCAACCCCTCCTTCCTCAGTGCTTTGAAAGCACTGTAAATGTAATACTGACCTGTGTTACAAATATGTAACACATATATGTGTGTATGTGTAGGTCTATATATGTTTTAATATGTGTATGTGTATATGGTCCATATTTTTTTCTTCTCCTGGATGAAGATAAAAATTTCTCAAGGCATCCCTATCAAAATACCAAGAGCATTTTTCACAAAACTAGAACAGATAATCCTACAATTTGTATGGAACCACAGAAGACCCCCGAATAGCTAAAGCCGTCCTGAGAAAGAAGAACAAAGCTGGAGGTATCCCAATCCCAGAGTTCAAGATATGCTACAAAGCTGTAGTAACCAAAACAGTGTGGTACTGGCACAAAAATAGACACATCGATCAACAGAACAGAATAGGAGCCCAGAAATAAACCCACGCTTATATGGTCAATTAATCTACAACAAAGGAGGAAAGAATATCCAATGGGAAAAAGACAGTCTCTTCAACAAATGGTGTTGGGAAAACGGGACTACTTTCTAAAACCATTCACAGAATAAACTCAAAATGGATGAAAGACCTAAACATGAGACCTGAAACCATAAAATTCCTAGAAGAGAGCAAAGCAGAAATTTCTCTGACTTTGGCCCTAGCACCATTTTTCTAGATATGTCCCCTCTGGCAAGGGGGAAAAAAAGCAAAAATAAACTATTGGGACTACACCAAAAAAAAAAAAAAAAAAGCTTTTACACAGAGAAGGAAACCATCAACAAAACAAAAAATCAACCTACTGAATAGGAGAAGGTATTTGCAAATGATATTTCCAATAAGGGGTTAATATCCAAACTATATGAAGACCTTATACAAATTCAACACACACAAAAAAACCGATCCAATTAAAAAATGGGCAGAGGACCTGAATAGACATTTTTCCAAAGAAGACATCCAGATGGCCAACAGGCATGTGAAAAGATGCTCAACATCACTAATCATCAGGGAAATGCAAATCAAAACCACAATGAGATTATCACACCAGTTAGAATGGCTAAAATAAAAATGACAAGAAATGATAAGTGTCGGCAGGGGTGTGGAGACAACGGAACCCTTGTACACTGCTGGTGGGAACGTAAATTGGTACAGACACTGGAAAACAGTATAGTGGTTCTTCAAAAAATTAAAAATAGAAATACCATGTGATCCAATAATTCCACTACTGGGTATTTACCCAAAGAAAACAAAAATACTAATTTGAAAAGATATGTGCACCCCTACATTTACTGCAGCATTATTTACAATAGCCAAAATATGGAAGCAATAGATGAATTGATAAGGAAAATGTGGCAGGTGCACACACACGCACAGACATGCACACAATGGAATATTATGTGGCCATTAAAAAGGAGGAGATCATGCCATTTGAGACAAAATGGGTGGACCTAGAGGGTATTGTGCTCCATGAAATAAGTTAAACAGCGAAAGAAAAATACCATGTGATTTCACTCATAAGTGGAATCTAAAAAAAAAAAAAAAAGAATAAACAAACAAAAAGCAGAATCAAACCTATAAATACAGAGAACAAACCGACGTTGCCAGAGGGGAGAGAGGTGGGGAGTTGGGCAAAATGGGTGAAGGGGAGAGGGGGCCACAAGCCTCCAGTTATGGAATGAGTAAGCATCAGGAACACAGTCAGTGATACTCTAATAGTGATATAACGGAACAGACAGGAGCTACACTTGTGGTGAACACAGCATGATGTATAAGTTGTCAAATCACTAAGGTGTACACCTGAAACTCATGTAACATTTTGTCCACCCTACTCAAAATTCACATGCTCAATGACGGCAAAAGAAAAAAAATTTCTCAGGGCAGAGACAATATCGTCATTAACCTGTCACTCCAAAATCTCATGCTGTGCCCGGAAGACAGTCAATGTTTGTTGAATGACTTACAAAGTCAGCTTGACTCGGCTCCTCTTCATTTCACTCTGCCTCCTCCCCAAGGAGTGGAAACTCTAGCCCCTGAAGGACCGAGGGCCTCTCTAGGTGGCAGTGGCCAGGGCCACATAACTCAAGCTGAAACTGCCTCGCTGGCAGCTCCCTAAGGCCCGGGATTGTTGGGTCAGTCCCATGTGGTAACAATCCTATAAAATAGCTCCAGAAGTCACGGGCTTCTCTTTTAGAGTCTTCAGTTTGGATGACAACCCACTCAAATGGTTTCCTTGGCTCTTCCTCTGTTTCATTTTAGAACCTCTCTTGGCTATAGCTCCACCTTTATCCCTTCTTCCCCCTAAGAACTTTCTTGAACCTTCTTCTGTTCCTTTTGTCCCCAGTATATCTCCACTCTTATTTAGTCTCTTTGCACATAGTTCCTGGTCCAGTGCCAAAACCCATCTCCAAATCAACATTCATCCATTCATTCAGTGGTTTATGTACCAAGTATTCAGCACCCACGATGTGCTGATGAAAAGAGCAAAAAGCAGACCTGGTCCCCACTTTCATGGAATTTATAATTTCATGAGGGATTCAGGCCTTAATCAAATAAATATGTTAATAAGCATAGGGTTGCAAACCTCAGAAAGCATATAACCAAGGAAGCTGACCTAGACCAGAGGTTGGGTGAGGCTTGCTTGAGGAAATGCCCTGTGTGCCGAGCCATGAAGGGTAAGTAGGCACTAGGGGAAGAGAAAGGGCAGGGGATTCCAGGTGAAGGGAAGACTGTGTTCTTAAGGCCCTGCAACAGGCAGGAGAAAAGCATGACTAAGGAACAGACCGGTCAGTGTGGTAAGAAACCAGACAACAGGCCAGGGAGGAAACAGGGGCCAGATGCCACTGGGTCTTATATCATCATGGTGAGAATGAACACAAATGAGAAATCTCCAATGCATCACAAAAGGGAGTACAACCGTAACACATGTATTATTACTGAACAGCACTACTCACTTCAAAAGGAAGAGTTACTTGAGAATAGAAATGCATTTTACGTATTCTTTTCTGTGTAATTACAACAGATTTGCTTCCCTCCTTGTGTGAAGGGGGATTCTAGAAAATTATCGTCTAACTTGCTCTGAAAGTATTCTGGTTAGTTCTAGTGTGTTTGAAATGCTCAGTGGAAAAAGGTTTAAAACCCACTCACCACCCCCTGTAAGTCAAATTGAGCTGAGCAGACTGTAAAATTACAGGCCCTAGCAAAACAGAGACTCCATTCTAATTGCCTATTGATCAAAGAAGAGAAAGAGAATAAAAATAAGTGAGTTATTAGCATCTTTGCTAAAATAGTTTCTTTTCCTGATTGGAAGGTAATTATAACAAGGTGAGGCATGAGCATTTTATGTATGTGGCATGACTATGGTGTGGTTTAGTGAAAATTCTAGCCGGAAGATGAACAAACCCACATTCCCCGGTGACTGGCTCTGGACTGGCGATGATCAAGCTTTGAAATGCAACCCTTCCGCTTATAAAGATGTGTGGGGAGGAAATTCTAGCTGAAACATCGATCATGTTAAAGAATATTTGAATTTCAGAGTCTCTGCTAATTCTTTGTGCTGCTGGGGGTTCACATTTGGTGTTAGAGGCTATTTTATTTATGGCAACATCTAGCTGTGCAAAGTATGCCCCTAGATCTTGCAAGTGGGGAACAAAGCTGTTCTGATTAATAAAGTAAAAGGGCAGGGAAAATCCTTGTGGATTATATTGCCTTTAGGAAAATGTTTTTCTTCCTAAAAATGTATCTGAAGTGTACTGTCTACACGACACTTGGTTCATCCTTGGGAAACATGTTTTGTTCAAGAACTATTTTTGCCTCATTCTAGTGGAGGGTGTCAAATGAAGGCCAAAGTCCGTCCATTCCAGACTGTTCTACTAAGGCCCTATACCTGCCTGTTGTTATTTACAGGGGAACAGTTAACACTATGCCAACTTAAATAATAATAATTGTATGTATCTGAATCCTTTTATTGAAAACATAAGAGCCACTGGAAAAGAAGGGCCTTGGCAATACAAACATGAGGGAAGGACAGAAGCTATAGGAAGAGTCTAGAATTGGTTGGAAAATGAATGAGAAAACAAAGAGGAGAGAGATACTCAGACTCATCTCCCCTTTGAAAATACGAGTATCCTGTTCCATCTCTAACTTTTAGATCCAGTTCATTCCCTTGCCCAGATTTTGTCAGACTTCCGTGTTCTGATAAAGTATTGTTCATCCATGAGGTGATGCTTCATAGTGGCTACTTACGTGGGCCCTACTGCCCACTGCTTGGCTCTGATCTCCCGTTCCATCCCTTACCAGTTGGGTAAGTATTCACACTCTGTGAATGCTCCGGACTATAAAATAGGATCATAATAACACCTACTTCACAGAGCTGGTGAAATAAAACAAGTTGCAACATGGAAAGTGCTTAACCCAAACACAGCAAATGCTTCATAAAGGGGAGCTACTGCTATTGTTCTTTGAACCAGTATTGATGGGGTGTCTGTCATGGGTACAATTAGACCATCTCTTTCACCAACCAATTTATCCTAGGACTACTTGCAAACGTCATCGTGTGTTTCCATATTTGACAATGCCATTGTGATGGCCTCAGTAATGTAATACTTGGCCATCTCAAACATTTTCTCTTTTTAAGAAAAAAAAAAAAACTGATTCAGTGGATCATAAAGTTCTATATTGATCTAAAATTACTGTAATTCATTGCAACAGCACTTAATGGATGTGGTTCAACCAATTTATTCCGCCCCCCTCTTACCTTCAAGGAGAAAAAGATCGCCAGTCCTTCATCTGTCATTAAGAGGTAGTCAGCGTCTTCAGAATGCCTGACCTGTAATATCAAATCTCTCTCATCCATCGTGGCAGCTACCCTTACTGCCTTCTGACCGTGAAATTGAACCACGTGCTTATCCTTCATTTTCTCTCCCTTAGAATGTCAAACTAGACTCATGATAATGGTTTCAGGACTTAAAAACATTTAGTCATAGTAACCCCTAGGGCCTAGAGAAGGCCTTGCAATCTGAGGTTTGTTACTCAGTTTGGGGGCATATAACTTCTGACGCAGCACCTTGCTGCTCAAGCTGGTAGCTCTCAACTACACTCTTAGCTACATTTTTGTCTTTGCTTTACGAAATCCCTCACCTATTGCATTTCTGCAAAGATGGTTTAAAGCAGTGCTTCTCAAACTTTAATCCCCTGGGAATCTTGCTGAAGTTCAGATTCTGATTCAGTAGGTCTGGGTGGGGCCCAACAAGATTCTGCATTTCTGACAAGCTCCCAGGTAGGGATGCTGCAGATCAAAAGACCACACTTTGAGGAGAAAGGATTTAAAGGACAGATGCCAAAACCAGTTACAAAACCCAGCTGAAATGAGCCTCTTGGGAGATTCCAGAACACTCTCAACTGTGAGGTCTGCCCTCAAGGCTGAAATTCAATCCTGGCTGCTCTGTGAGCACCACCTGTCCTAACGTTGCCTAAACAGAGGTGTCCTATGGGTGATGGAACCTAAGAAAGAGTGTTGGCTTCATCTATAATCAGCCTTTTAAAAGAAAAAGCCGTCTTTGAGCCAAAGAGATTTCACCTCATATTTCTGGTTGTAAAAATTGGGTTTGGGTCGGGGGAGGAGGGAGGGAAAAATTATATCATTGATCTTCTATTTATGCTCAGAAGAGAATATGCATCCTATCCCCCAGCTCTGATCTTGAGGCTGTGTTTCCTGAGGGCATGTGTTTTTTCACCTTCTGCCAAGAGCAACAAACGACCACAGATGGGCCCAGAGATGGCTCTGATTGAGCTGTGATCTTTCAGAGCCCATATTAAGTGGTTGGAAAAAATGCCCCAGGAAATCAATGGGTTGAGCAATTTTGAAGCCAATTCCCGAAAACTGGAAAGAGATAATGACCGACATAGTCCCATCTTAATATGATTTGAGAAGAACGGAGAATCCAGAAGTCCCTTTAGACTTCTGTGTCACAAGCTTAGGGACATGTCAAATCACTGGGAACTTTAAAAACACTGGTGCTGGAGTCCTACCCCCAGAGTCTGATGTAATGGTCTAGGGTGGGCCCAGGTGGTTCTAATATGCAGCCAAGGCTGACAATCACTGTTCTGGACCAGTGAGTCTCAAAACTGAGCATCCAAATTACCTGAAAGTCTCTTTAAAACAGATTCCTGGATCCTACCCCAAGAGTTCCTGATTCAATAGGTTTGGGATAAACCTGAGCATATGCATTTCTAATAAGTAACCAGGTGCTGCTGCTGGTGGTGGTCTTAAGACGAACTTTAGAACTACTCTTCTAGATCAGGGACCAGTTATGACCTTGAGGTCAAATCCTACCCTCCCCCTATTTTTCTAACCATACTTTTATTGGAACACCCCCTCTCCCATTTGTTTACATAATGCCTACGGGGCAGAGTTGAGTCCTTGCAACAGAGACCCTTTGGCCAGTAAGTCCTAAAATATTTACTACCTGGTTTTTTATAGAAAACGTTTGCCAACCCTGCTCTAGGTGCAAAGGGTTTTCAACAGGGAAACTACATTATCTGTCTTAACATTTTTACTCTATAGAGAGGTGGGTTACAAGAAGTGTTGGCAGCCATGGGGAGACAGAATGGAAGGGGAGGGGGATCTAGGGAAAGGGATCATGAGGCATTTTACAGTTTACCAAACTACAGTATCACCCCCTCTTTCTTTAAAGAAACTCATGATGATAATATATTTGTTGTTTGTTTAGCCCACTGGTTCTCAAAGTGTGGTCCCTGCCCCAGAGCATGACCATCACACGGAACTTGTTGGAAATGCAAATTTTCAGGCCCCGCTTGCGATAAACTGTTCCAGAAACGCTGGGGGTGGAGCCCGGCAATCTGTTGGAGCAAGGTGATTTTGATAAGCGCTCAAGTTTGAGAACCACTAGCATAGCACTCAGAGATTACAAAGCACATGCACTTCATTTAACCCATAATCACAAGATGAAAACCTTAGCGTCACTTTGTTCTCTGAGTTAATTCATCACTAAGTTTCTGAACATATTAGTTTCTATGAAAATGTAGACAAGTGGTATGACCTCTTAAAGGAACACTTTGGTTAATCCTAACAACCGGAAGTTGAAGGAAGGCACTAGTTAGAGCAGTGTCTCAAATGTTAGGGTAACACCACCAAATGGAGGGTTTGTGAGGACACAGATTGCTGGGCCCCACCCAGAGTTCCCGATTCGGTAGCTCTGGGGTGGAGCCTGGTGATTTGCATTTTTAAACAAGTTCCCAGGTGCGCTGATGCTGCTGGTCCAGGGACCACACTCTGGGAACTGCTGAGTTGAAGAATTACCTTTAGCATTATGTAAAAAAATGGACTTCCTTACAAGCTCTGAGCATCCAAGAAGAGGAGTATGAATGGGTATGTGGTGGGTCTAATGAAGACTAGGCCTTTTTCATAAACCTTTGTCAAAGTGTGGGAGCAGAAAAGAAAGGCTGAGGTGTTACTGTGGGATTTGAATCACGGGGAAACCCCAGTTGCAAAATCCTACGTTTCTTCTTACAGGTACCACATTGAAAGAGCTAGCAGCAGGGGGCAAATTATTTTCTTCTCTGGGAAGCTGTAATTAGTGCTGACTTGACATTGCTCAGAAGCTCCGGCTGGCTTGAGTAGCTGTTTTTTGATATAAAAACTGTTTGTGAAGCAGGAGAAGTTAAAAGGAGCAAGCCTTGAGAGGCCTATAGCATCATGGCAATGGGAAATCAAAGACATTCTGAAAGTAGAAAGCTAAAAGTTCACAGGAATCGAGATTGACAGATGAGTCCCACTCGTGGAGTCCTTCGTTAGCTCACGTGTTTCCTATTGTCTTAATTGCACCCCATCCTTCGAACCTGCCACTCTGATATCATTCGGTGTGGTTGACAAGCTTTCTCTCTCTGTGTCTCTCGGCTCGGCTTTCCTTTGTGTTCCCTTCATTCTCAGGCCACAAGCTTTCCCAGGTTTGTCTTTGCAGCTCAGCAACCTCAACCAAAAAGAGCTTCTCTTTCCCAGTCGTTGAAATCCGAGCCCAGGGATTGGCTCTGGTGGGACTGGCTTTGGTCTGTGCCTTTCCCCCTAGATCATTCAGTCCTGTGGATGGACACTTCTGGGATTGTCCCTGTTTGCCCTGGATGGTGTCACCTTTACTCAAACCCCTCAGGCTGGGAGTGGCAAAGGTACGGTGCCTAGAAGACAACCAGGGGAAGGGGAGCTAGGAGGGACCACCACAGTGGTCTACGTCAGCCTCTCTTCGTTGGGGAATGGGACATGACCACTTTCTTGAGAATCAGGAGCCAAGTGTCTTATGCTAGCAGCCTTCATTTTTAGAATCCTCAGGCTGTGCAGAGGGTTTTGAATGGCAAGAGAATGAGAAAGAGCTTGAACATTTCTGTTACTGGTGGAGAGCTAATAACAAGGTTTTAGAGCCACATAATGGTATAACAGTAATATATTTTGATGGAATTGATTGAATTTGTTTTATAAGGAAACTTGAGAAGCAGGGAAACCATTGGACTATTGACACAGGGCAGAAGTAGGGTGGCATTAAAAGGGGCTCAGAAGCTGATGGGAGGAAATGTACTTGGTAGGCAATGTCTTAACCCTAGGAAGTTGGAAGACATGTTAGGGACAGATGTCCACTGCATGCATTCCCTACCCTGGGCTGGAGTTGATAGGCTGCAGGTTTAGATCTTTCTGGCTTGGCCAGGAGAGCCACCACTGAACCAGGTTCTGCTCCTCAGCCTGCCATGGGTACTGGTACTCCCTGAGACCCCAAACTCCCACCCCTCTTCCTACTTCTTGGCCTAGGCTCAACCTAGATCACTAATTTGTGCTTCTGTTACATCTCTCCCCTTCAGAGATGTTTACCTTATTTTGAGTATGGCTTTATGTTTGGGTTTTTTTTTTTTTTTTTTTTTAAGATTTTATTTATTTGAAAGAGAGAGCATGAATGGGGTGAGGGGCAGAAGCAGAGGCAGAGGGAGAAGTAGACTCCCCGCTGAGCAGGGAGCCTGATGCAGGGTTTGATACCAGGACTCCAGGATCATGACCTGAGCTGAAGGCAGATGCTTAACCAACTGAGCCACCCAGGCGCCCCCGGCTTTATGTTTTTTAAATATTAGTTTTGTCTTTAACTTGCTGTGAAATGTTTGGAACTGAGTCTTCAAACTGTAAACCAAAAGTCTGCCCATTTGTTCCAGTTCTGGCTGCCCACTATTCTTCCTTTCAAAAGTAAAGGGAAAAGCAAAGCAAGACAAAACAAAACAATTGACTTTATAAAAAAAAAAATACAGTTGTACAACTTATTTCATACATGGAAGTTTTAAAAATACTATGATTAGTAGAACCAGAACTGTAATAGGTGATGGTAAAGTAATTTTCAAAGTGTATTCTATGAATTGTGAACAACTGTGCAGACAATGTAACAAGGAGGACATGGAGAATTTGACTACAAATACAAAAAGCTTATGCTTTTCATTAGTAGAGGAATGAAACCAGTGTAGGGTGTCCTGGGAGGGCAGGGACAGGTGCCAATCGATACCACCACTGAGTTTGTGACTTTTAGCATCATTCAGTAGTGGGCCTCACTTCGTGATTTTCAGACGTCGGCTAAAAGGGACAGAGTCCCAGATCTGCCGATAGTGCACAACTATTGTCCTGTCCTCTCCCCATTAGTGCCTTTGGGTTTTGCTGTCTGGTTCCACAAGATGCTTGTGTGGGTGAGCCTAAATGGAGGAAAAAAACTGGATAGGTTATATTGTGGGTGTACTTTTGCAAATGTGGTATTTCAGCAGCCTGGAGAATTACCAAGGCAAAAGAGATGATTCTGCAGGCAAATTTAATTACTTTTAAAGAACAAGCAATTCTAAATTCCAAGTCTCCGATGAGGTTCTTACCGACTTTCTCAGGTGCTTAAACAGGTTACTTTCCCTTGGAAATCTTAGCTTAGGGGAAAGAATTAGAGCTGATTTAGAGTTTCTCTGAGTGTTTTTTAAATTATAGAGGCACTAGAGGCTTACACAAATTATTCAAAACAGTGGTTTAGAAATTATAAAATGCAAGCCTTCAGCTTGAGGAATTCATCCCTCATCTCACTTTTTAGGGTAGCTTGTTAAAAGAGCTTTCAGTCCATTTTCTGTGAATACGTCTCTATCTGTAATTACATCTACAGCTGTGGCAGTGCTTCTCAACTGGATGTGATTTTGCCCCCCAAACACTTGAGAATGTCTGGAGACATTTTTGGTTGTCACAGGAGGGGACGCACTACTGGCCTAGTGTGTGGAGGCCAGGGATGCTACTCAACATCCACAATGCACAGGACAGCCCCCACCACAATGAGTTATATGGCCCAAAATGTCAAGAGTGTCGCCATTAAGAAACCCTGATCTACAGGTTTTCTTCATACAGGAAAACTTGAGAGGAAGATGGTGGCAGAGTAGGAGGACCCTCGGTTCATCTCGCCCCGTGAACACAACTAGATTAACTATCAAATCATCCTAAATGCCCCACAAATCGACCTGAAGACTGACAGAACAAATTCCACAAATAAAGGAAGAGAAGAGGCCACATTGAGGAAGGTAGGAAGTGCAGCAATGTGGCTTAGGGACAAATGGATCACAGGTGCTGCAGGGGGGAGGGAGCCTTGGTCACAGAGAAGGGTGAGAGAGAGAGGAGCACAGAGGGGAACACACAAGGAGAACTTTTCACCAAAGCCATTGGCTTGGAAAATAAGAGGGCTGACTTTTGGGAGTTCTTACAACCAGTGGGGCTTAAAGCCTGGAGTTTTAAAGGCCAGTAGGCTTGTCTGGGATAGAGCCCAGAGGGCACTGCACTGCTCCTGGGGAAAAGGCAGGCAAACAACCCAGGGGCAGACAGCATGGAAAGAGTGATCTGAAGAACTCCTGGGGCACACAGTGGGGAGATTGTTGGCTGTTCTTGGATCACGTCCCTGAGAGGCAGCATTCATGGAGATGGCTCTCCAGGGACAAAGGAGCTGGCTGGTGCGATTTCCCTCCTCTGACCCTCAGCATAAACACAGAGCCACCTGTGGGAAGCAGTGCAGTGCAGATACTGGCTGCCTAACTTACTTACACCCCTATAAGTCCCACACCCCTGCACTCTGGCAGGATTACCCTTCTCAGTCAAGTTGCCTCAATCCCAGCATGGTGCCCCCCCCCCCCCCCGAAGACCAGCACAAACCCCTGCCCACACCATGTTTCCAAACCAGAGAGTCCTGCAGGGTCTCAGTTCTGGTGGAGTTGGTGTCAGGTCTCCTTTCACAAGCAGACTAGAGCACACCTAGTTAAAACTCAGCACATTCAAGCCAGGGACCAACCATTGCCCACAGCAGGCAAGGAGAACCTCTGCAGATGACTATCTTAAGGATGGAGCATCCAGTGGGGCGCCCGGGTGGCTCAGTCATTAAGCGTCTGCCTTCACCTCAGGTCATGATCCCAGGGTCCTGGGATCGAGCCCCACATCGGGCTCCCTGCCCGGCGGGAAGCCTGCTTCTCCCTCTCCCACTACCCCTGCTTGTGTTCCCTCTCTCACTGTCAAATAAATAAATAAAAATCTTAAAAAAAAAAAAAAAAAGGATGGAGCAGCCAAAACACAGCAGCAGAGCGCACACAGCACACACCTGACACACTTCTTGAAGTGCCAGGCCCTGGGCACTACATGACCTCTTCATAAGGCCATTACTTGCGGGAGCAGGGGGCATAACTGGCTCTTCTAACACAAAGAGAAAGGTAGAGACTTAGACAAAATGCGAAGTTGGAGGATTTTATCCCAAATGAAAGAACAAGACAAGGCCATGGCCAGAGATCTAAGTGAGAGAGATCTAAGTAACATGCCTGATGGAGAATTTAAAGCAATAATCGTAAGGATACTCACTGGGCTTGAGCAAAGAATAGAAGACCTCAGTGAGACCCAGACCACAGAGATAAAAGAGTTAAAGAATTAATCAGAGATAAAGAATGCAATAAATGAGACTGGAAACAGGCTGGATGCAATGAACAGCAAGCTGGCAGAAGCAGAGGAATTAGTGACCTAGAAAACAAAAATAATGAAAAATACTGAAGCTGAACAAAAGAAAGAGGAATTATGCAACACAAGAATAGACTTAGGAAACTCAGTGACTCCATCAAATGTAATAACATTTATCTTATAGGAGTCCCAGTAGAAGAAGAGAGGGAAAGGGGGGCAGAAAATTTATTTCAAGACATAATAGCAGAAAACTTCCCTAATCTGGGGAAAGGAAACAGACCTCTAGATCCAGGAGGCAAAGAGAACTCCCATCAAAATCAACAAAAGCAGGCTAACACCAAGACCTATTATAATTAAATTTGCAAAAGATAGTGATAAAGAAAAAATCTTAAAAGGAGCAGGACAAAAGTAGTCCTTAACTTACAAGGGAAAACCTGTAAGGCTAGCTAGAGATTTCTCAACAGATACCTGGCAACCCAGAAGGGAGTGGCATGATCTATTTGAAGTGCTGAATGGGAAAAATCTGCAGCCAATAATACTCTATCCAGCAAGATCATTCAGAATACAAGGAGAGATAAGGAGTTTCCCAGAAAAACAAAGGCTAAAAGAGTTCATGATCACTAAACCTGCTGTGCAAGAAATATTTTAAGATTTTATTTATTTATTTGAGAGAGAGAGCATGAGTGGGGAGGGCAGAGGGAGAGGGAGAAGCAGACTCCCCACTGAGCAGGGAGCCCCATGCAAGGCTCAGTCCCAGGACCCTGAGATCATGACCTGAGCTGAAGGCAGATGCTTAACTGACTGAGCCACCCAGGTGCCCCAGCCCTGCAAGAAATATTAAAGGAAACTCTTTGGAAAGGAAAGACCAAAAGTGACAAAGACAAGAAAGTATCAGAGAAAATCTCCAGAAACAATTATAAAATAAGTAAAGAAATGGCAATAAATACATACCTATCAATAATTACTCAGAATAGACTTACTTGAATGGACTAAATGCTCCAGTCAAAAGACATGGGGTGTCAGAATGTATTTAAAAAAGGGAGGGGGTGCCGGGCGCCTGGGTGGCTCAGTTCGTTAAGCGACTGCCTTCAGCTCAGGTCATGATCCTGGAGTCCCTGGATCGAGTCCTGCATCGGGCTTCCTGCTTGGCAGGGAGTCTGCTTCTCCCTCTGACCCTAACCCCTCTCGTGTGCTCTCTCTCATTCTCTCTCTCTCAAATAAATAAATAAAATCTTCAAAAAAAATAAAAATAATAAAAATAAAAATAAAAAAGGGAGGGGGTGCCTGGGTGGTTCAGTTGGTTAGGCGACTGCCTTCGGCTCAGGTCATGATCCCGGAGTCCTGGGATCGGGTCCTACATCGGGCTCCCTGCTCCACGGGGAGCCTGCTTCTCCCTCTGATCCTACCCCCTCTTGTGCTCTCTCTCTCTCAAATAAATAAATAAAATCTTTAAAAAACAAAACAAAACAAAAAAAAAATAATTAAAAAAAAAAGACCTGTCTATAGGCTGCCTACAAGAGACTCATTTTAGACCTAAAGACACCTGCAGATTGAAAGTGAGGGGGTGGAGAAACATTTACCACGCAAATGGATGTCAAAAGAAAGCCAGAATAGCAATACTTACATTGGACAAACTAGAGTTTAAAACAAAGACTGTAACAAGAGACCAAGAAGGGTACTGTATAATCATAAAGGAGACAATCCAACAAGAAGATATAGCAGTTGTAAATATTTATGTGCCTATCCAACATGGGAGCACCCAAATATATAAAACAATAACAAACAGAAAGGAACTCATTGATAATAACAAAATAACAGTAGGGGACTTTAACACCCCACTTACATCAATGGACAGATCACCTAAACAGAAAATCAACAAGGCAACAATGGCTTTGAATGACACACTGGACCAGATGAATGTAACAGATCTGTTCAGAACCGTCTCATCCTAAAACAGCAGAATACACATTCCTCTCAAGTGCACATGGAACATTCTCCAGAATAGATCACATATTAGGTTACAAATCAGGCCTCAACAAATAAAAAAAAAGATTGAAATCATACCACTCACTTTTTCTGACCACAATGCTGTGAAACTAGAAGTCAAACACGAGACAAAATTTGGAAAGACCACAAATACGTGCAGGTTAAACACCTTGCTACTGAACAATCGATGGGCCAGCCATACAGGAAAACTTTAAATAGGAATGATGGTTTTAGAAAATAACAATTCTAAGAATTACAGCACCGTTATTTCTTAGAAGTTCATATGGGGAATCTACCCACCAATGATTTAGAATTGTTTTCTTTTTCTTTTAAAAGTCTTTAAATCGTTTTTAGAGCAGACATTGAAATATATTTATTCCCAGTTCTACTTACGCATTTCAGCAGAGAAGGTCACCTTGGGGATTCAACCAGGTTGTCCCTAGGCTGGCTGGGGAGAATCAGGACAGCAGACCTTGGGTTTGGGGGCCCACAGCTGCTTGGATGAGTAGCACACAGACACTCCACGCAGGGGTGCAACTGGGGATTGGGGGCTTCTGGCTGGTACTAAGCAGGATCTGAGGCATAGGCAGCTCCTCCCTCCCTCCCTCCCTTTCTTCCTTCCAGAGAATAATATCTTAGAAAACTTTAAACTTCTTAGGAAACTACTTACAGACAAGAATATACAAAATGAGTAGAGAGCATAGGGAGTGAGATGGAGAAGAATCAAGTTTGAAGTCATTCAGGGGTATTTTGAAAATCTTGTTATATAAATAATTTGTTTCATAATACACTTCTGTTTCAAAATATGTTTAATCATTAATTAGCATTTTGTCACCAATAGATATTTATTAAGCACTTAATGTGGATCTAGCATTTGCCAGACACGATGCATATTTATTCCAGACAAGTAAACATGGAGATCCTTCCTGTGACCTTTATCAAATGGCATGATTTGTCACTCCACATGAAATTTCTGAATATTCTTTATCCTGCGTTTAATTTAAGTCTCTGTCCTTGAAAACAAGTGTGTGTTTGAAGAAACAATACACAGAGCTTTGAGTCAGACGCCAGCTTGAATTCCAAATCCCACCATTAGCTTGCGCTAGGATGTGGCTGTAGTATCCTGGGACAAAGACATTTAACTTTTACCCTAAGATGATAATTGCTCATGATACTTTCCTCCCAGCTCTTTGCTTTCTTCACTCAGCTTCTAAGGAAATCAAAGGGAAATCAAAGGGAAAATAAATATATCTAACATCCACCTCCCATCACTCCTGCTGGGTGACCCTGGTCCCAGGCACAGTCTTCTCACTGGTCTCCCTACTTCTGCCCTAATGCCCCTGCATCCTTTTCTCCACTGAGCAAGCAGATTGATTTTCTGAGGAAGGAAGAAAGACCATGTCATACCTCTGCTCAAAAGGCTCCAGAGGCTCCCCTTTTCACTTGGAGCCAGTGCTGCATTTTTGGCTACCCCTTCCTCTGGGCCTTTGTACCTGCCATTCCTTCTACCTGAAAGGCTTTCCCTCCCTAGGTAGTCAACGCTCACTCTCTCAGCTCCAATATCACTTCATCCAAGTGGGCTTCGCCAACCAGCTTCCCCAAGCAGCCCCTCCACAAGGCTCCCTACGCTCCTTTCCCTAAACTTGTTTCTCCATATCGCTTATAACTCACCCAGTACATGTTGTTTATTTGTTTATTGGTTATTATCTGTCTGCCCCACTTGAATGAAAGTTCCACGAAGACGAGCATTTGTGTCTGTTTTATGCATGTCTGTATCCTCAGTGCCCAGAACTGTGCCTGATACAAATATTTACCGAATGAATAAAAAGTAAAAACCATACCTCTTCAATAAATGCTTCTCCTTTTCTACCCCATTGAAGGGAGTACAGGTAGACCTAATCATGAGGAATGCTAAACAGATTAGGATACATCCAGATTTCTTTATATCTAATCTCAAAAGTATCTAGTTAGGATTCTTTGATTAAGTTGCTAATCACGAAATATTTTTGATAATAGGTCACTCCATGCAGCATGGGTAAAAGCCAGCCAGATGTCTTAAATATGTGCAACTAACAGCAGATATATCTAAATAAACTTTATATTTGTAAACCTCAAGTTTTACTCCTAGTCAGTTCACCCTCTGAGCTTTGGGCAATATCTTGCTAACCTACTGGAGGGAGGGCCACGTATCACTTAATCTCTTGCTTTTTCTTTTGCTTTCTGCCAGCCAAATTCACTAGCAGCAGGTCTCCTATTTCCGTAGGTGACTATGTATGTGGGGGTTGTAGATAAGCATATGGCCCCACACTGTCTAGAAGAAACATAATGTGAGCTACATTTTAAATTTTCTAGTAGCTCAATTTAAAAAGTAAATGGAAACAGGTAAAAATTATGTAATTTTAATAATATATTTCATTTAACCCAATATATCCAAAATATTATTTCAACAAGAATCAATATTTAAAAGATGAATGAGACATTTGACATCCTTTTTTTGTACTAAGTCTTCAAAATCTAGTGTGTATTTACCACTTGCAGCGCATCTCAATTTGGACACATTTCAAGTACTCAGTAGCCACACAAGGCTAATGGCTACTGTTATGGACAATGTTTGTATCACTCCAAAATTCACATGTTGAAATCCTACCCCGCAATGTGATGGTATTAGGAGGCGGGGCCTTTGGGAGGTAACTAGGATTACTTGAGGTCATGAGGGCAGAACCTTCAGGAATGGTGTCAGTGAACTTGAAAAAAAAAACGTGGGGCGCCCGGGTGGCTCAGTCAGTTAAGCGTCTGCCTTCGGCTCAAGTCATGATCCCAGGGTCCTGGGATCGAGTCCCGTGTTGGGCTCCCTGCTCAGCAGGGGGTCTGCTTCAACCTTTCCCTTTGCCCCTGCTCATGTGCACTCGCTCTCTCTCACTCTCTCGCTTACTCTCTCTCTCAAATAAATAAATAATAAGCATTATTATCCAATATTATCTGATTCATCAATTTTAAAATGCACTTTTTTTTTTTTTTTAGATTTTATAGATCCACGGGAAGTTGTTAAGATAGTGCAAAAGGGTCCTGTGCACCCTTACCTGGTTTTCTCCAGTGGGAAGACCACACATAATTTTAGGACAATATCAAAGCTAAGAAACTGACATTGGCTCAGTGTGTGTGTGTGTGTGTGTGTGGTTCCATGTCATCTTAGAAGTGCACAAGTGACAGTTGTTGGGTGGTTGCCATTATTAGTGCCACATTTCATCAGTTTTACTTTTTTTTTTTTAAGATTTTATTTATTTATTTGACAGAGAGAGCACAAGCAGGGGGAGGGGCAGAGGGAGAGGGAGAAGCAGGCTCCCCACCAAGCAGGGAGCCCAATGCGGGGCTCGATCCCAGGACCCTGGGATCATGACCTGAGCTGAAGGCAGACACCCAACTGACTGAGCCACCCAGGTGCCCCACATTTCATCAGTTTCAGAATTCATGTCCTTTCACATTTCACTTCTCTGAAATGAAAATGTGTCTTACAATCAAACACATCTTACAATTAGAAGCATCATTTTTATTTTCCTGGTATATAAAATAATGGTGTGTTCTACAATATCTACATAGAATGTCTTAGGTTGCATAAAGTACTGTATTGACCCACTTTCCAGACAAAGAAACTGAGGCACAGAGAGGTTAAGAAGTCTGCCCAAGGTCACACAGTGAGTAGGACTGTGGATGGGAACACAGGGACAGAATTCAAACCCAGGCACTCCGGCCCTAGAGCCAATATGCTCACCTATACTCTCTTGGAAGGGAGTTATAACATGATTACAACTAGCATCTTCTATATTGAGCATTGGCGAGGTTTAGTGAAAAGTATGTAAAGAGAAAAACCCCTGCTCTTTGGATCCAGATCCCGCATGCTTACCCCACAGAGCTAGCTAGCATCCCATGCGTTCGGTGGGTATCCCTTCCCTGATCACGAAAACGTATGAATTTGTAAGGTCAGAGGAGCAACAAGCTCATGAGCTCTTGGATGTTAAGCCTGAAGCAAGAGCATGCCCCACTTCTGTGCCTGCCCCCTGAGCAACAGCCTGTGACATCCTTTGAGTCCTAGCTCAGTGACACAGTCAACCCTGCGTTTAATCAATTCTCTGTGGAGATTAGAAATTGAATAGGGAAAAATGAAGTTAACAAAATGAAAGGAGGTGATTAGTTTGATTTTCATATATGTGATAGACATAATGCAAATTCTGGAGACAGGCAGACCACCTCTGGGTTGAAAACAATAATTTTTTTAATTGTAAAACTGTTTCAGCCACTTCTGACAGATGACACCCCCCCTTTTCTTGCACCACTAGAATGTGAAAGAAAGAAAGAGAGAGAGAAAGAAAGGAAGAAAGAAAGAATTTATTCATTGGTAGGTTGGAGCTAAATATGATGCTTACTACATAGACCACCACCAAGAAAAGAGGAAATTAGTTTAACCAGATGGGATATATACAAAACTAATTACAGATCACAAGTTTAAACTTTGCTCCCCAGGCAGCTCTTTGGAATCCTAATCTCTAACTTGGGGCTAACCACCAAAAAACACGGCTGGTCATTTAAGAAAGCTGGGATTGGATGCCAGTTGCCTTGTATTCTAAATTCAGTGCAAAATACAGGCCTACCTGCTTTAAAACCTACTCATTCTTCTTTTCATCGTGCTTTCTTTGATATGAGCTGTTCTGTGGGTCAAGAAATCTAGCAAAATCCAGAATAACTTAGGTCTGTTGACAAGGTAAAGGCAATTATCTAGACCAACTGGGAAATTGTCGCTTCAGCTAATCATTTCTGTATAACTGGTTCCATCTTGTCTAGGCTTGTGTGGTCACAGAATATACTTGAAACAAGAAAGAATGGTTCTATCAACTTTGCCAAATAAAAAGGGGCCAAATACACAGGAATTTGCTTGGAGTCAAGGTCCAGTTTGTTGAACTTAAACTAGAGAAGGTGGCAGGGGACTTGATTTTTATAATCTAATCTTTGAAGTGACATATCGAAACTCAAATAAATAACATTTTATCTGACACTTAACTGAAAGCCACATCAGCTCATTGAATTCCTACCATAACCCCCTGAGGTAAATGCCATCATCCCCATTTTACGGATGAGAAACTCTTGTCTCAGAAAGGTTAAGTAATTTATCCAAGTCCACACACTAATAAAAGGCAGGTCAGGCTCCAAACCATTCTATCATATGTGACTCATTATATATGCATTTCTGTTTTAAGCATGTAAGCATGAATTTCAAAACCTGTCAGGCCCCAGTAATTTGGGGTAAGGGGTTGTGGGCCTGTATTTTATTAAGATTTCCATTTACAGTTCTAGTATTTTAGGAATTAGACTTCAGTGAGATGGAAAATCTAGCCAGGAGGTAATAGGGTCCATTGTCTGCTCCAGGGTCACAAAACTGTGGTATTTTGCAGCATTGCCTAGTTGGGGTTAACCACATAAAGGCAGTCCTCGCCCACATAGAGTGGAATTTTTTTTTTTTTTTAATTTTAGAAAGCATATATAGTGTTCATTATTAACTCCCTCAGCAGGGTCTGGGGTAGCATCCCGTAATCCAACACATTAATATTTGTGCAAGGAAATGTATGAATATTCACCCTAAATGGGAAAAAGACAATAAATAGCTCCCAGATGACTGGAGTCAAGTTCTACTAATCAATCACTGATGAAAAAGAACTTGGACTTTTCAAAGCACTTAGGTCACGCGATTGTGCATAAAGAGTTGTAGACCTATATGTTAAATATTTCTTTACCATTTAGAAATTGAATTCTGAGGGATCCCAGTCATTGATTTCAGAAAGTTCTCCCTTTTCCTATAACTATGTAGCACATTGGGCTTCCACCGTATGGGGCCCCTTTCCCAGTGTGTGCAGTTCAGCCATGTGCCACCCTCCGTGAGAACATGAGAGCTCGAGGTGGGTGGGCTGTGTGAAATCTGCTTGTTATCTTTCTGGAGTTGACCCCCAATAAAGCCTAGTTCATTTTTATACCATCTGGTGCTAGTGGTGTATATGGCTGTGTCCCCTCCACACAAAACCAGAGAATACTCAACTACAAGGAACCTTCGAGTTCATCTAATCTAATTCCCTGTCATGGCAGCTTCCAGCATGCCCCTGATGGTCCCTACCTCCTGGTATTAACACCCTACTATAGGTCCCTGTGACTGACAGAATACAAAAAAAGTCATGATACTCCACTTCAGAGATTAGGTTATAAAAGATATCACAGCTTCTATCTCCCTCCCTCCCTCCCCCTGTGCCTTCCTTCCTCTCAGTAGCTCTGGGGGAAGCCAAGTGGCCATGCCATGAGAACATTTAAGCTGCCTTATGGCGGGTTTGTGTGGTGAGGAACCCAGACCTCCTGCCAACAGCCACGTGAGTGTGCCATCTTGGAAGTATATCCTCCAGCCCCAGTCGAGTATTCAGATGATCGCAGCCCTGGATCACATCTTGGCTGCAGCCTGATGAGAGACCCTGAGCTGGAACCACTCAACTAAGCTGCATCCAATTCCCGATCCACAGGAACTGTGAGCTAATAAATGTTTTTTTTGATTTAAGCCACTTAATTCTGACAGTATTTTGTTATGCAACAATACATAACTAATACGTTCCCCCATTTGACAGAGGAGGAGAGACTGGGTCCTAGAGACATGAGGAGATGCTCCAGGACCCCTCTAGTCTCATGACTCCAAGGGCCACCCTAGCTCATGCTGCTTCTGTGGAAGGGGCAGGATAACTCTAATTTTTTATGATCTTGGGTGCTGTTTCCCAGAATCTTCTGTTTTCTCACAAAGAAACTAGAAGCCCCTGGAAAATCTGGCCAATAACTCCGCTGTGAAAAAGGAAAGTTTGGCACAGATGTCCTGGTTCTGGAGGGAGCCTGCCCACTTGTTAAATTTCCCAAAATAACCTTCTTTTGTGGGTTTGTTTTTCAGGAGATCATTTTTGTTTTTTCCTGTAAGGATGAAACTTTCTAGACTGCAGTTGTTAAGTCAGGGAAAATGAGAAAGCATCTAGCCCCTTTCCTGTCCTTGGTGTCGAAGAGCACGTTCTTAATAAACCATCCAGTCTCTCACAGGTTTTATGTCAGCATTGGCTCTGGCCGAGCCTGTGAGCTGG
>NW_022589758.1:131645-161345 GCF_004348235.1 Phoca vitulina
CCCCCCCCCCCCCCCCCCCCCCCCCCCCCCCCGGGCATGTTACCTGCTCTAAGGCTGAGTGTCTCCTCCCACCAGCTGCAGTTTACATACAGGACGCATTTCCTGTCTGAAGCCCCTGTCTGCCTCTCATATCTCCATAAGCCATATGCTTGTGTGTTTTAAGTGCAGATGGAGACATTAGTCACATAATGCATCATATGGGAAAATTCAGAGGGTGGCTATTTTATTTCTTTTTTTTTTTTTTTTTTTTTTTAAGATTTTATTTATTTATTTGAGACAGAGAGAATGAGAGAGAGAGAGCACATGAGAGGGGGGAGGGTCAGAGGGAGAAGCAGGCTCCCTGCCGAGCAGGGAGCCCGATGCGGGACTCGATCCAGGGACTCCAGGATCATGACCTGAGCTGAAGGCAGTCGCTTAACCAACTGAGCCACCCAGGCGCCCGGCTATTTTATTTCAATATGAGAATTAATTTCTACCTTTGTTACTGGTAGAAAAAAAATCCAGAAATGTCAGTGGGAATTGTAGGTGGAATAGCTACCCGCTGCTTAATTTTACTGGGTTCTTTCTTTTAAGGTTAACATGTGGCCTGACACATACAGACATTGTAGAATACATAAGCCTGGTCTGGTCGATTTATTGTAGTGAAGGCCCTACTTATTCACCCCTTCATGTACGCTCACTCTTTGGCCTGTGACTTGGTGGTATCTTCCTTAACAGGCAGGACCTATCCCCCATCCCTGAATCTAGGCTGGCCTTGTGGCTTGCTTTGTTCCAATAGAATGTGACGGAAGTGGCTATGTGGCGGTTCTAAGCCTTGGCCTCAGGAGGTCTCGGAGCTTCCTTTTGCTTTCTCAGGAGCTTGCGTCTAGCATGTGAATATGTCCAGACTAGCCAGTGATCAGCCAGCCAGCCAACTCCCAGACATATGAGATAGCCCAGCCAAGAGCAGCAGAGCTACCAACTTGACCCACATCTGACCACAAATGCGTGCGTAAGCACAGCGAAAATAAAGAACCGCCCAGTCCTGTAGACTCGTGAGCAATAATAAATGGTTGGTTTTTAAGCCACTGAGTTTGGGGATACTTGTTATGCAGCATTATTTGTGGCAATAGATACCTGATATACAAAGGCCAGGGGCTTTTTGGTATTGTGTGGCCCACTGAGGCCCCAGGCCGGAGGCAGGCCATGAGAGGTTTCCAGAGAGCGAGCTCTGCATGTCCCATCTTGGGGTTATGAGGCTGACTGACGGTCTGAGGTCCCAGTAAGAGGCAGGGCCTTAGGTACTCCCCATCAGTGTGCAGACTTCCAAGTCACTGTCCTGTTTGCAGCCCAGGGGTTGAGTGTTCTTCTTCCAGAGTCCAGTCCCAGTGACTCAACATTTCTAGAGTAAAGAGCTTCTACCCTCTGCCAGGGGTCTAACTGCATCGTATAGAGATGTTTTACAAACCCACCTACTTTCAGCTGCACCTGCCCTCTGTTTCCAGAGGGATCCGGTCCTACCAGTTACTGCACATCTGCGGAAGGGGGAGTTCTTGTTTTGACTTGAGCTGGTTTTCAGCTTTCCCTGCTGCCAGCTTAGAGCTCCCTGGTCGGATGAGGCAAAAGCCTTAAGACAGAGCAAACTATCAGGCTTCCCTCCTGGAAAGGACTGGGCATCTGTGCAAGGAAGGGGAAGGGTGAACCTGGGCCCTGGTGTCTCAAGTTCATGGGCAAGAATGACCCAGGGCGAAAGAGGATTGATTGAAGTAATGTAATGGAAAATAGCCATGGAAGAGATACTTAGAGTCTTTAAATTTAGCTTCAGCAGCATTTTTAGTGACTAGCAAGAAAAAATACTAAATTGAAACTTATAAACAAAGACCTGCTTTGATGAAATCTCTCAACCATTTATAGCTCCTGTCTTCCTAATTCTATTCCAGTGGCCTAAAATTCACTTACACCCTAACACTATCAACGTGTATTTGGATCTGAGTTTTTCCAAAAGTTGTCTTCATGTCATGGTTAAATTCCATGTGGGAGCTATTACATACTTAGTATTTTTGTTAAGTATTGTCTGTGCTTTTCTGAGATTTTCTTCAAAATTATTTCTGGGGTGCTGTCTCCAAAATCAACAAAAGAAGCAAAAAACACAGAGAAAAATGGCCATGGTCACTGCAAAATACCAACAGTTCCATAACGCCCTTCCTCTCATCTTTCTTCCCGCCACACTTGTTTTCCCACTGGCTCTGGTTCCTCAAATAATCATTTTTAAGCAAATGCTATATGAAGACGGAAATGAGTTGACGACCTCTTGCAAACACCTATCCAGGGATAGACAGATGGTTTGGTGTCAGTTACACCGCGTCATTCCAGTAGATGCACTCTTGTGTTCTGCAGGTTTTTGTTTTGTTGTCTGGGGCTACGGGCATGAGATCCCTACCGCAGGGACTCATGAGACTTTTCCCCCCTAACCATTCCCTTTATCTGCAGTCCTCTGACCTCACTGCGGTGTTTCTTTGAAGTGTGACTTTCCTGCTCATTTTGCTTTCGCATATTGAACAAGTACCATCTTTCCTTCCTCGGTGATCCTGCGTCTGGATCTTCCCCTAGCTTGTAACCAGAGCAGACTTTTTAATTGTCCTTGTAGATTCTAAGCCCACATTTCAGAATGTAGGCTACTACTGCAGGATTTATTTAGTACTTTTTTTTTTAATTGAGGTAGAAGTAATATACAACATTATATTAGTTTCAGATGCACAACATAATGATTGGTATCTGTAAACATAGCAGAATGATCACCACAATAAGTCTGTTAACATCCAGCAGCACATGTTGTGATGAGAACTTTTAAGATCTGTTCTCTTAATGTTGAAATATGCAATACAGTATTATTAACTACAGTCACCATGAAATCATATTTGCACAGTACACCCCCAGGACTTAATTATTTCATAACTGGAAGTTTGTAACTTTTGACCCTCTTCACCCACCACTCCCTACCCCCCACCCCTCACAATCGGATGTCTGTATCTATGAGCTTCGTTTTAGATTCCACATATAAGTGAGATCATACAGTATTCATCTTTCTCTTTCGGACTTATTTCACTTAGCATAATATCCATCCATGTTGTCACAAATGGCAAGATTTCATTTTTTATGGCTGAATAATATTCCGTCCTCTATATGTATCATATTTTCTTTATCCATTCATCTGTCAGTGAAACTTAGGGTGTAACCGTATCTTGGCTACTGTAAATAATGCTGCGTGGACATGGGGCTGCATATATCTTTTCGAGTTAGTGTTTTTCTTTTCTTTGGATAAATACCCAGAAGTGGGATTGCTGGACATATGGCAATTTTATTTTTAATTTTTTGAGGAACCTCCATACTGTTTTCCACAGCGGCTGTATCAATTTACATTCCCATCAAGAGGGCACGAGGACTCCTTTTTCTGCACATCCTTGCCGACACTTGTTTCTTGTGGTTTCGATTTTAGCCATTCTGACAGGTGTGAGGGGATATGTCACTGTGGTTTTGGTTCACATTTCCCTGATGATGAATGATGTTGAGTATCTTTGCGTGTGCCTGCTGGCCATCTGGATGTCTGCTTTGAAAAAATGTCTATTTAGATCCTCTGCCCATTTTTTAATCAGACTGGTGTTTTTTGTTTTTTGTTTTTGCTATTGAGTTAGATACTTGGTACTTTTATTAAAGATGAATGGTAGTTTGATAAAGGCTTTTGAGATGAGGGATGACTATAATGCTTATGCTAGATTTACTCCCTGCTTTGATCTGTAAAGAATTCTAGATGGCTCCTTAGCTTTCCTAAGATGAAATCAATATAAAACTTAAAACTCAGGGCCTGCAAAAATGCACATGGACAAAACCAGGGGAAAAATAGAAAAAACAATTATGCAGGCTCTGTTCCAAAGATGAGCCAAAAATTTGGCTCTAGGCTTTCTGATAGCCCACTCAAAAAGGGAAAATATAGTTCAAGTGTGTGATTCTCATGGCCTAAAAAATAAAGCCTGCCCGTAATTCTGAGGAAGTAAAACTTCTCCTAGCACCTGGAACTAAAAGAACTTTCCCATGCAGGTCTTCACATGGGGCACATGGCCTCTAAAATAAACATGGTTGCTGGTGTGCTAGAAGTGTTTATTAAAAAATCCCTCTGTATGAAGCTGGGAAGGGTGAATATCAGTGCACTTTCTGGCAAAAGCAATTTTTCAAGGGAATCTTTTTCAGTGTGATCTAAATGTTTGGCTCTCCAGTGGCCTACCAAGAATGAAATGAGTGTCTGGAGATGAATAGCCAGTTCATCCTTAAAATAAACTTCCATTAATATCATTTCTCTCAACGGAGTTTTGACTTTTCCCCGTCATGCTTTTGAGCAGGGAATATCAGTAGACCGTCCTACAAAGGCTAAATAAAAGAAATTTAGCTTAATTTGCAATGTGAGGCTTTCAGGTGTGTTAAAAAAGAATGTCCTGACAGCGAGGATTAGCTTTTGCAGTGGATTCCTACGAGAATAGATTCTTTTAAATATAGTTTTGTCTTGTTCATCTTAAAGGATGGAAAAATCTGCATAAGGCTTTTCCCCCCGACCCTATGAGATGGTGATTGTGATGATTCATTTCCATGATGCTAGAAACAGAAGACTGTTTCATGCTGATCTCTGACTCCTGAGCTGGGCCAAGCAGGAGTAAGGAAGGAAACATTAGAAAAGGGGGCTCCTGGCCAACCTAGAGGTACATTTCATTTGGGACATGGCTCAAGTTCCGCAAGGCCAGAATCAAACTTGCAGCCATCTGTTTGAGGTTTTGTGGGAACCAAGAATTCCGGGGCCCAGGGAGATGGGAGAGCTTCCAGGAAATAGACTCTTTATCAAATCTTTTTCCGTTCCATGGTGGAAGGCTCCCTCGGGCTTCCTTTCCTCATGATCTTAGGGCTGGGGAGGAGCTTAATAGGCACGTTTGGAGCTCAAACTCGGACATACTGTGGCCCTTTCCCACAGAAGAGATGACCCTGGAATGAGTACTTTGGACCTTTTGTATGTGCCTCCTGAGATAAAATGACCCAAAATAAATGCAGTAGATCTTTCTGGTGACCACATTCAACTTGCCAATTATTTCCAACCTCAGGAAAACCAAACTGCATATTATACCAGTGATTCTACCTGGTTAAAAGGAGATCATCCATCACCCAGTTTCTCTCAACTAGAATCAATCTGTATGAGATTGAACTACCGTCTAGTCAAGGAAACCTTCAAAATTAGAGGCAGGATGTGACAGTTGTGGATATGTGTCTGAAATCCATGCCGACGGGTTGCCCAAATCTGGGGAGAGTAACTTGCTGAAAATGTTCTCCTTAAATGCCCAGCCCTACACGTCCATCCATAAAAGGAATATCTTTGAGGTGAACTTACTAATTGTCTTGGGTCATGTTCCCCCGAAACAAAACCTGAGATAGGAGTCCTTGGGCACCTACTTTATTAGGGGCTGTTTGCAGGAGAAATCTGTAAGTGAGTAAGGAAAGAAGGATTGGGAGGAAAGCAAGGGCGTGGCTTCGGGAGAAGTCTAGCTTCCCTCTGAGCTCTGGAGCATAAACAGCAAAGCAGAGTCTGTCGCTTCTTGAGACAAGGGAGCTTTGATAACCTACCGCAATCAGTCATTGGCTCCCAGCCACCCTGCGTGGGGTTGGTAGCGGGCGGGCGGGTGGGGGGAGGTGGCCCAGCATCTCTGACTGGGGCAGCCGCAGTTGCCCAGAGCATCCTCGGGGGAAGGTGTCAGTCACATGTAAGCTCTTGGCTGCAGCCCTTACAGCAGCTTTAGTAGAAGGGATGCCAAGGTATGAGGCAAGATACCAACAGCACCCACTAAACCAGTGCTTCTCGAACTTGAGCGACCCTCTGGAGCGCTTGTTAAACACAGAGAGCTATGCTTCACCCCCAGAGTTTCTGATTCAATGAGGCTGGACTGGGGCCCACGAATTCCCATTGCCCAGGTACTGCTGCTGCTGGGGGTCCAGGGACTGTGCTTTGAGAACCCCTGCACATAGCTAACATTTAAAAAAAAAAACAACAATTAATCCCCGTTGGAAAGCTAGGTCATGGCTAGGCTATCTTCACTCTCTGGGCATTTGCGCATCAATGTATTTACAAAGGTTAAATAAAGTGAGGGGTTGGCTCATCAAAAATGTGGACAGACTGATTTTATTAGGCCACGGACTCAGCTAAAACTTGCTTTCTCTTGTCCATCACCAATCTCAACTCCCAGGAGAGAAGTTCAGCGAACAATCAGAGGACGGTATCATTGTGTCGAGAGACAAACATCTCAGCAGTTCGGTGATGAGGTGGATGAAGGCTGGATGAGGACTTAGGAAGCCTGGGCTCCACACTGGCTCCCCCCCGAATGGCTGTGGGACCACTGGCAAGTAGTCACGACCTGTTGTGCTTCAGTTCCCTCAGATATGACGGAGAGGCCATAAAGATCCCTTCCAGCCCGGAGCTCTTCTGCCAGTTACACCAGTATTTACCTTTGGGACCTCACGCAAGCTCATTGGGTCACAGGTCTTTGTTTTCAAATCTGTGCAATGGATATGGTGGACTCAGTTATCCCTCTAGCACTTCCACCCAGCTTTCTTGGAGCCTTCTACCCAGAACACGAATGCCAGGCTCTTTCTCCACAGCTGAAGAAAGTCCGAGAAAAGCAGCAACCCCTGAAGACACTTGTCTGTTTCTTTTGTTACCAGAAAGAGGAAACAAAAAAAGTCACTGCTCTCGAGTTGGACCGTCTCTGCCACTTGATACAATCCCAGTTCCTGGAATCTTGCAAATTGGGATCATTAATCGCCAAGCTGAAGCTGACTCGGAGGGGGGTGGGGGGCCTGACGGATCACAAGGCTGAGGCACTCTCCATAAGCTCCAAGGCTTTACTTTAATCCTCGGGGACTGCACGTGGAAATCCATAATGGTGTCTTCATAGTGCTATGGTCTGTTGTATGAATGCATACTTGGGAATCCCTAATGAGTGGATTAGGAGCACAATGGCCCATGGCACCTGAATGGAGACACTGCTGTTTAAAAATTAATAAACTTGGCGATTCAGAAAGAGCACTGCGGTGCTGACCTTCAAGGTCCTCACGAAACAGAAGCCACTATGCATCCAGCCCCATTAGTCCTCACACTGATGAAGGAAAGTCACACAGTGTGCCTGGAATGCAGAATTTTTCTTTATTCAGCCATTCAGTTGGAGCTCAGTGTGTGTGTTGGGGGCGGGGGGAGGCGGGGAGGATACAGATAATGACAAGAAATGTCTTTTATGTGCTCTGTATAAACAGCTACGTGCGAAGTGCCACAAAGAAAGAGCAGGGTAAGGAGGGCAGGTGGGCGGGGGGCAGGCTCGGGGAGTCGGCAGGGGGACTGGACGGGGACAGGGGCAACGTGGGGATTAACTGCACTCTTATCCAGGGGTATCCGGCAGACTCTCACATCGAGGGAACTTTGAGCAGAGCCCCGAAGTCAGTGAGGGGTGAGCTCTATGGCTCTCTGGAGGGCTAGTGTTCCAGGCGGAAGGGACAGCAGTACATGGCCAGTGGAGTGCCGGAGAAACGGCTAGAAGCTCTGGGGGCTGGAGCAGAGTGAGCCAGGGGCAAGGGGCGTGAGCACAGGAGCGACATGAGTTGACATGAGTTCTTTTTGAAAGGATCCCTCTGGCTCCCCGTGTGGAGAAAACACTGTGGAGGAAAAGGGAGACCAGTGAGGAGACAAGAAGATGTGGCTTAGCCGGTTGTTTCCCCTGGAGGGGAGGTATCCAGCTCCACGGAAAGCCAGAGTTTGAAGGTTGAGCAAGCAGAATTTGCTAATGATCTGGATATAGGACATGAGAGAAAGAAAAGTATCAAGGATGAAGCCAGTGCTTTTAGTGTGAGCTACCAGAAGAATCAAACTGCCATTTGCTGACATGTAAAAAACTGAGGGGGCCGAGCATGTGAAGGGTGGGCTAGAGAACAAAGGTTTGATCTAGAATGTTCTAAATTTGACATGCCTAGGAGACACCCTTGGGGAGATGTCATGGAAGCAGTTGGAGTCCAGAGTGCGGAAGGGAGGTCTGAGCTGGAGAGGCAATATTAGGTGGCGTCAGCTGCATTCTTTCTAAACAACCGTGTATTCTGAGCCTCAGTAGTAAATGACATATTCCAGCCAAGAAGCTCTAGATGTGTAACAGTAGATTTTTCTAACACAAGGCAATTTATAAACAAGTAAAATATAAAACCATCATGGTTCTAAATAACGCTTGTCTTCAAATGAAACCTGTGGGTTCAGTTTTGGAGCTAGGACAAGCTTACTCCGACAGTATTCTGTGGGTCACATTAGGCAGCTGGTCAGCCAGACCTGGGAATAACTAGCCCTTCCCTGTCCATACCTCCATGCCCTTGTGTAAGAAAGGATCGATGCAATTGGGCTTCCCCCCAGATCAAGAACTATCGTACATCAAAGGACATTGTAAAGAAAGTGAAAAGAAAACCTACAAAATAGAAGAAAATATTTGCAGGTACCATATCTGATAAGGGGGCAGTGTCCAGAACATGCAAAGAACGCTTGCAATTCAACAGAAGAAGACAGACAAACATACCAATTTTTTAACATGGGCCAAGGACTTGAAGAGGTATGTTTCCTAAGAGCATACACAAATGGCCAACAAGTACCCGAAAAGATGCTTCATGTCTTTCGTCATTAGGAAAATGCATATCAAAGCCTCAATGAGCTACCACTTAAAACAAATGAGAATGACTATAATCAAGAGTGGAAAATAACAAGTGCCAGCAAGGATGTGGAGAAATTGGGATCACTGCGCATTACTGGCGAGAATGGAAACTGGTGCAGCCACTGTGGAAAACAGGGTGGCCGCGCCTCGAACACGTGACCGTAGAGTTACCCGATGGCCCAGCAGGTCCACACCTGGGTAGGCACCCAGGAGAATGGAAAACAGACACTTGGATCGCAACGTTTATAGCAGCGTTATTCGCGATATCTAAAAAGTAGAAGCAACCCGGATGTCCGTCAGTGGATGACTGGATAAAGAAACTGTTGTATATACATATGATCAGTATTATTCGGCCCTGAAAAGGGACAGAGTGCCAACTCGTGCTACAACACGATGAACCTTAAAGACACGCTAAGTGAAAGGAGCCGGACACAGAAGACTAGCTAACGTAGGATTCTGTTTATGTGCCATGTCGAGAGAAGGTGCATCCATAGAGGAAGAAAGCAGAATGGCGCTTGCCCAAGGCTGGGGGGAGAAGAAGGAATAGGGAGCCGCCGCTTAAAGGCTCCAGGGATTTCTTTCAGGGTGATGAAAATGTTTTGGAATTAGAGGTGTCAGTTGCACAACACTGGGAATGTACTAAATGCCAGTGAATTGCTCAGTTTGAGGTGGTTAATTTTATGGTATGTGAACTTTATCTCAATAATTTAAAAATAGGGGCGCCTGGCTGGCTCAGTTGGTTCAATGTCTGCCTTCTGCTCAGGTCATGATCCCAGGGTCCCGGGATCGAGTCCCAGGTCGGGCTCCCTGCTCCGCGGGGGGCCTGCTTCTCCCTCTCCCACTCCCCCTGCTTGTGTTCCCTCTCTCGCTGTGTCTCTCTCTGTGAAATAAGTAAATAAAATCTTTTTTAAAAATAATTTAAAAACAAAGCCCTGAAAATTAGAAAGGATCGTTGAAAGAAAAAGCTTTGAAAAGCAAATGTCATGGGCAGACGCTGCCTTTGCAGCGGGAAGATAATCTTCCCTACGTTTTCATAAAAAGCCCTGGGAATCCCTGATACAAGCTCAAAGTCAATGCCACGGTCTGCTGCCAGAAGAGCCAACACTTTCCCCAAAAGCAAGCATCAGAACTCGGTTGTTTCCCTGATTTACATCCCCGGCATTTGTATATTCCGTTGCTTACTCAGGTTCAAGGGTTTGGAAAATAACTTGTAACCAACTAAACAGAATAGCCTGATTCCATGTTTACCAAAAAGAAAAATGAAAGAGACAAAAAGGCAGGATGGAGCACACTGTGCCTTTGAAAGCACAGACTCCTCGGGGAGGGACACGCTGCTATTTTCGGTCTTATGTGGGTGTGAGGGTAACAGGCCTCTGGAAACAGCTGTTTAACAACAGAATGTGAGAAGTTGCCCGGGACTCAGAGACCCGCCCTCTACAGTGAACCAAGAGAAAGTTCACCAGAGCCAGGAGGGTTCAATGCCTTTAAAAAAATAAATAAAATGGAAATGGGGATTCAACACTGGGGTCTGACTGAGCTGCAGTGTTCAGCAGGGCTTTGCTCCCTCTGTTCAAAAGAAGGACTCCAGGAAACTGAAAAGGCAAACCAGAAACAGACATAGTGTACTTTCCGGAAGAATAACTACCCTGAAAGCCGCTTCTGTGGGGATCCAGCCTCCCTCTGGGGGGCTGACAATCTGCCCACTTTGGAAAGGAAACAGACTTGGGTGGAGGGACAGTTGACCCCTGTGCAAACTTTTGTTTTGGGATCCAGCATTAAATGCAAACTCTTTGATACGATGAAGAATACAAGATGGTTTGACGACAGAACTTACTTTCATTTTTGTTTTATTTATTTATTTAAAAATTTTATTTATTTATTTGACAGAGAGAGACACAGCGAGAGAGGGAACACAAGCAGGGGGAGTGGGAGAGGGAGAAGCAGGCTTCCCGCCGAGCAGGGACCCCGATGCGGGGCTCGATCCCAGGACCCTGGGACTATGACCTGAGCCGCAGGCAGACACTTAACGACTGAGCCACCCAGGTGCCCCATCATTTTTGTTTTAATGAATCACAACATCCACCTTTCAGAGCTTGTCGCCATGCACTGGAAATGAAAACCCACCCAGCTACCCAGCTACAGAGAACAACACTATAAATAAGGACCCAAATGGTGGTGTGTTAAAAGCTGGGTAACGAGTTGATCCGTTCCCTTTCATTTTTCCTATAAAACCATGTGTCTTGCACCTAAGGAGAGGAAGAACAAAGTCTTGTCATTTAAGGTATGACAATGACCTCACGAATGCCCCAGCTGTAGCCATATTCTGGTCACCATCTTCAGCATTGATTCAGTCATTCATTCATTCAACAAATACATATTTATTGCTTGCAGCATGTTAAGCTGCCATTGATTGATAAGGCAGATCGGAAGGAAGCCAAAATGCACACATACTCTCCTCTTCTTTTTTTTTTTTAAAGATATTTATTTATTTAAGAGAGAGCGTGCGCTCTCAAGTGGGAGGAGGAGCAGAGGGAGAGGGACAAGCAGACTCCATTCTAACAGAGCCCGAAGCAGGACTCGATCCCAGGACCCTGAGATCATGACCTGAGCTGAAATCAAGTTGGCCACTCAACCAACTGAGCCACCCAAGTGTCCCCCTCCTCTTCTTTTAAGAACAACGTAGAAGGGGCACCTGGGTGGTTCAGTCGTTAAGCGTTTGCCTTTGGCTCAGGTCATGATCCCAGGGTCCGGGGATCGCACCCCGCATCAGGCTCCTTGCTCGGCAGGGAGCCTGCTTCTCCCTCTCCCCCTGCTGCTCCCCCTGCTTGTGCTCTCTCTCTCTCTCTCTGTTAAAAACAAACAAACAAAGAGCAACGTAGAATATGCCAGTATGTGGGATTTTCTTCTTCCTCTTCCTCCCTCATTTCTTCTTCCTTCTTCTAATGAAATCAATCCCAAAGAAAGGCCTTGCATTTGTTACCATACAGTAGGCACTTTGCCTTTGGGGCAGAGTCAGCTTAGGGGAGTTTGGGGCTGGAGAGCAGAGATCACATTGGGGCAGCGGGGAATCACCTGAGTGGACACCTCACAGAAGTGCCAGGCCGCTTGCAGTGATGGATCTTCTTGAAGCTGGACAGCAAGACGAGAAGGATGACTGGCCCTTTATATATCCAGCAGCCTTCCCAGCTGAGTCGGCAGCTGGATTTATTCCCAGTTGTTGGAAACCCCATCGGAGGTGCTCTCCATCCAACTTGTTATGGATAACTGCTCGGGGACCTCAGGCAGCCTTCTCGGCTACTTGCGGGCTGGAGGCATGAGGGTGGTCATAGACTGGATGGCTGCGCTTGTGACCACTGTCCTGTCTCCCTTAGGATGATCCTCTTGATTAGGGTCAGGCCTTCCGAAGGTCATGGGCCACCTTTGAGCGACTCCGCTTCAATACTTGCACATCCAGAACATTCAGAGACAAGTCAGTGTTTCAGAAACAAAACTGAGTAAAACACTACTGCCACGTCAGCCAGGGTCCAGTGGAACAAAGTCAGGAAACATACCCAGTTCTTAACATTTTAATGCCAGAACTACTGCTGGCAAGGTCTTTCCAGTAAAGCCATAATGGTTCTGTGCTTTTCTTTCTTTACCAACTGTATAATCATACTACCTATTTATCCCAAAGGAGCAATGTCAGGTTAACCCCATAAACAAATCTCATTTTAACACTGTTTATGTTCATAAAGACTGCAGGACCTGTCCTGGCCCAACCCAAGACTGTTTAATGACTCTACTATGAAACTGCATTCTTCCTTACATGATCTCCTGGATCTTAAACATCCTTATGAAATTACCCATGATTTATCAAGGACTTTACTTTGAAAATAATTCTCACTTACGTTTCACAACAAACTTGAGTAGAAGATCTGTTTTATCACCAGTTGACAGGTGAATATATGGAGGTATACAAAGGATACGTAACATGCCCAGCCAATGAGTAGTAGAGCGGAGATCCAAACCTAATTGGACCCTGAAGCCTCCAAGACCGCAAGTCCCCCCACCCCCTGCCATTTTAATGGAGGGAGAGTCTACTTACCAGTCTTTCGTGGACAAGGACCATAAATCAAAGGCACTCTACCACCCAGGAAAAGAGATCATTGATCCCACAGCCTCAAGTAAAGGAAGGAGTCTTTTGGATGCAAGAAACAGATGCTCCCTCAGCCTGCTAAAATAAGAGAGGTTTGATATTGGGATGCACCTAGCATAGGGAAGGGAGAGAGAGGGCCACAGATGCTGAGACACTTCTCTGACTGTCTTGGAGCCTGCAGGCAGAGGAGGATTCTAGAACCCAGGCTGCTCTCCCAGCCCCAGGGTCCTCATTCAATTTCTCCACCATTAACCCAATGCAGCTAGTCTCCACAGATCACCCCAGCTATCTTTCTGTACCTGAAACTGGTAGAGTCTTTCTATAGCACTGGTTCAAACTCCTGAGAGGTGGAAACTAACTGGCCCACACTAGGGCTCTGGCTGGTCCTGGGCCCATCTTTGAGCAGAGAACAGTCTAATTGAAAGGGTGCTTTCAGGGACAAGAGGGGTGATGGTGCTGGCAGGTAACATGTCTGGGGCAGATTTGTGATGGTCCAGAACCAAGCAATCAAGAATCTGTTCTGATTCACCTAGTTTCCCCAAAAGAAGTCTGCTCCTTGGGATTTTTGCTGGGGAGAGCCAGCAGGCTGTGATAGGACTGGGGAAAGGAGAAAATGCCAGAAGAAGAGAAGGGCTACTGTGTAACCTCCTTAGGGCACCGGGCAGGAGGCAAATACCCCCACATTTACTAAATCCCAGCTATGGACCAGGCCCTGTGTTAGGTATTGTGAGAGCTAAGGATAAGAACAACAACTATAGAGCACATATCCCAGCCTCTCTCACCACTAGGCTTCCAATAGTAGTTTAGACATTTGACATTGGACGTTGCAAGTCCAAATATTTCACAATTGGAAGGGACCCTGGCAAGTCATCAAGTGTCCTCACATCAACAGATTACTCAAGAGCACCCAACGTTCATAGTCATGTACCACGTACCAGGCACGGTGTGCAGCACTAAAGGTACAAAGCAAACTAAGAAAATGATCATTCAAGTTGCTCCCTGAGAGACAGAGACAGATGAACAGTCAGTGTCAACACCGCGAGGCAAATGCAACATGTCCGGGGACGAGTGGCGCGGAGAGGAGGGTGTCTTAGCCTGATGACAGGAAGAGAGGGTATCAGGGAAGACTGCATGGAGGAGGTGATTCCTATTTGGAAGAGAGAATTAATCCCAAAAACAAAGAAGGAAAGGGTATCCCAGCAGAGACAACAGCAAAAGCAAGGCACAGAGACATTTCAAACAGTATAACTTCATGCATTTCAGAATAATGAGTTGGAATGGGCACTAGACCGGAGCCGATTTGCAAGGTGCATGGTAAGTTCTGCTTTGAAAAGTGGGGTTAGACCAGCCTACAAGACACCCAAGGGAAGAGGTCCAAAAATAACTTCAGCTATGAATGTTATGTTCCGGATGCACCCAACCAAGGCTCTTGAGAAGAATGTAGAAATAATCAGTATGTTATAAATGAGAACCTGAGGCTCAAAGAAGTAAAGCAATTTGATGGCAATCATACTGTAGTTATGAGCAAACTGAGGCCTGGAGCCCAGGGATCCTGCCGTCATGGGGGACTTCCACCAAGCCCGGCCTCCATGCTGCAGAGAAGGAAAGTTCCTGCTCGAACACCTCGCCACCTGCACTTCCCAGGCCTCCCTCCGCCTTTCCACAGAGTGGCTAGCTCACCACGATCATAAGGAGGCCAGTGCTTGCCTGGGGATTGCTCTCATCACTAACGTGGCTTCAAGATTCATTATAGTGGGTGGCCACCCACACATGAAAAATTCTCCAACCTGTTTAGAAACCCCCAATAGAACAAGCTGTTTCATTTTGAAGAATGTCACATTTTAATAATATTGTACTTCACATGTAAATATAATTACAAGTGGAAGAATAAATATAGGCAGAGCACTATTCCTCTTTTCTAGTGTCTCTGATTTAGAATCTGAAAAGCGGCCATTTTTATATAACCCCAATTTGTCATTGGTATGTACAATGGTTACCCAACTAATTGCCTTCTAAAAGCCATGAGGATAATAGGCATCCTATTCCCTGGCAGACGGAAAAGGTCAGATTGCTAGTTGACTTCCAGTATCTGTTCTTCCTTTCTTCTACAATGACAGAATGCCCAGTCTATTTGAATCGTGGCCACCTGGAATAAAGGCTAAGAACCCAGATTTCTTTAGAGCTAGATACGGCCAGGTGGCTAAATTCTGGCCAGTGGAATAAGAGAAGAAAGGATGTGCCTTCAAAGAGAAAGGCCGTGCCCCATGCTTTCCCTCTTCCATGCGGGCACACGTAACCGACTGAGGGAGCAGAGCCCCCCGGGAGAAGGAGGCTGGATCCCCTGGGGTGCAGCGCACCCATACTGAGAGAGGAGTAAAGCCCAGCCTGCTACTGCTGGACATTCCTGTTACGAGTTGCTGAATCAGTATCCTATCCACTGCAGATGCCCCTTTAAAAGAATTCACCAGAGAATCTGTGGCAGGATGCCTACTAAAAAGGAAAATTTAATCTGATTTTTAAAAATAGAGGCATAACATTCATATGAATGTGCAAAATCTTAAGTGTAACATAGCTTGATGAAATGTTCCATATACGTGGACTTAGGAAACTGTCGTTCAGTTCAAGACAGAAAGGAGGGGCGGGCAAACTTCAGGCAACCTAAATTTGACCCACCACCTACTTTTGCAAATAAAGTCTTAGTGGATCCCAGATGTGCCGGTTTGTTGATGTATTGTCTTTTGTCTACATTTCCAGCAGGCCGGCAGAATCGAATAGTTGACACAGAGACAATCTGGCCTGTAAAACCCAAAATATTTACTATCTGGCCCTTTATAGAAAAAGTTTGCCGACCCCTGTTATAGAACATTCTGGAGCACACCAGAATGCTCCCTCATGCTCTAAACATGAATTGCCCCCATCAAATCTTGGAATCAGTGAGCAAGAGTGATTACAGGAAGAGGAATATGTGAAGAAGATTGCCTTCCCCACGCAGGCTAGAAACCTCTGTTGGTTTTCTCATCCTCGTTGGAACAATCAAGCGTCTAACAGTTTTAGCTTGTCAACAAGTAGCCTGCCAATGCATTGCAGAGCTTCTATTTTTAAAATTATCTCACAAGAGTGACTAAGAATTACATCTAAATGAACAGGAGCGAGGAGGGAAACAGACTTCCTAGGCGGGTGCACTCTCTCATTCGGTCTGAGGTTCTGCAGTCAGATCTGACTGTGGCTTGGGTCCTCTTTGGCTTTGTTCAGGTATCCGAACTTCCAGGGCCTGGAAGGAAAATGAGAAGGGGGCTGAGATCTCATGCGTTTGCTTTGGCCCCATTTCCTATATTTTTCCTATTTATTTGACTTTGCAGCGTCCACCGCGTAATTTTTTGGTGCTTTTTGCACACTGTTCACCTTCAGTCTGCTGGTTGAGGTTATATGGACGTTCTCTATGGGGTCTGCCCTCTGGAAAATACCAAGAAAGAGCCAAGTAAATCAACCCACCAGCTCGGTTGCACCTGTCCTTCTGTCGAGGCGAGAACACACACATCCACAGTAAATCACTGTTGCTTAGCAATAGCATGACCCAAATTAATGAGAAGCTTGGCCCATTCCAGAAGACTCCAAGAATGTTGAACACGTTGGGATGGCAAGATGGCTCCTCTGAATAGATGGCAAAGAGCAGGTGCCCTCCTCCCCCAGAAAATCTTGAAACAGATGCTTCAAATTCCAAAGCACTTTATCATGTGGTCTACCGACATATCCAAATACAGACAACCAAAGGGCCACTGTAATAATAAAGAGGACATCCTAGACACACTCACCCCAGAGCACAGGCAGAACCAAGACCACACCTTACTCACAAAGAGATTCTGCTCCAAAACTTTGTGCTAATGTTTGAAGATCTCCGAAAGCATGCTTACGTTGGAACAATGATTTAGTGGGCGGCAGACTCTCAGCCTGTCTCCAAAGTCTATTACTTCTAGTCCCAAGCTAAATTACTTAAGCTAAAATAAAATACTTATTTGCTCAGTGTTTCAGAAACTTTAGGAAACAGCTTTTCTTGGCTAGCCTGGGAAGCAAATGACTGCCATTGTTTGAATGAGGGATCAGAGGGCAGCAGGCTCTTCCCAGCCACAGCCTCAGTCCTGGGTGAGAAGGCAGGGATGAACATGAAGGTATGAGGGTGACTGGTCACGGGGCTGAGGGGGGTAAGGAAGGCGAAGCTGGGGTCTAACCTATACCTCTAGTACACTCTGGCCTGACTTCCAACTACCAGCATCTCAGCTTTACCTGATGGCTTTCTTTGGTGGCCCACCGCAGGCTAGAGGTGCCAGAAAATTACCCCCACTCCAGAAGTACCCTCAGCAGTCACCAGCCTCTCTCAGCCTTTAGGAGGGAGAAGTCTGAGGCCCATATTCTGTGTTGGCACCCCAGATTTCCCAGTGAGACGGAGCTCACCCACTATGAACCCTGCTTGGTAAAGTTCCTTCTACTGACTTCCTTCCCTTACCATCTCACTTCCCCGCTCTTAACCTAGGGCTTCCTGGGGCCGCTTACCAAATAAATGACCTGTGCTCAGATCCATGCCTCAGGGTCTGTTGCTGAGGAGACCCAAACCAAGATGGGGAGGACTGTGAAAGTACAAGTCCCGAGGGGTGTGGACAGATGCCCAACTCTTCTATCATCCACTAGTGTCTAGTTTTCACATGTGAGCCCACACGCCAACCTACCTCCCACCTTCTGGTGCCCGGGCTCTACAGTGAATGTGTGTGTCCCCTCCAAATTCATATGTGGAAATCCTACCCCGCAAGGTGATGGTATTAGGACATGGGGCCTTTGGGAGGTGCTTCGGTCATGAGAGTGGAGCCTTCCTGATGGGATTAGTTCCTATAAAGACACCCCAGAGAGTTCCTTCGTTCCTTCTACCACATGAGGACACAACAATAAGATGGCCGTCTATGAACCGGGAAGCGGGCCCTCACCAGACACCAAATCTGCCAGTGCCTTGATCTTGGCCTTCCCAGACTCTAGAACTGTGAGAAATACATTTGCTGTTGGAGCTACCCAGTCCATGGTGTTTTTGTTACAGCAGCCTGATCAGACTAAGACAGCCATGTGGTAGAGCACTAAACTACAATACCTAAAGCAGGAAGACATTTAAAAAACATGCTTGTCTAGATGTTGTGAATAAGGTAGGGGACTACATAGGGCCCATCTCTGTTGCTTTTCTGGCAATTACACAACACAGTGAAATTGCAAATTGAGTAGAATAAGTTAACTGGAGCTGCCAAGTCACTCTTACTTGGTTAGGGAAGGTTTTTTAAGTTTAAATTCAATTAATTAACATACAATGTATTACTAGTTTCAGAGGTAGAGATCAGTGATTCATCAGTCTTATCTAATACCCAGTGCTCATTATATCACTTGCCCTCCTTAATGTCCATCACCCAGTTACCCCAACCCCCCACCTCCCTCCCCTCCAGCAACCCTCAGTTTGTTTCCTATGATTGAGTCTCTTATGGTTTGTCTCCCTCTCTGATTTTGTCTTGTTTAATTTTTCCTCTCTGCCCCTATGGTACTCTGTTTTGTTTCTTAAATTCCACATATGAGTGAGATCGTATAATTGTCTTTCTCTGGTTGACTTATTTCAATTAGCATAATACCCTCTAGTTCTATTCACATCGTTGCAAATGGCAAGATTTCATTTTTTTTTTTTCTGATGGCTGAGTAGTATTCCATTGTGTATATACCACATCTTCTTTATCCATTCATCTGTCGATGGACATCTGGGCTCTTTCCATCTGGGCTCATTCCATAGTTTGGCTATTGTGGACATTGCTGCTACAAACATTGGGGTGCAGGCACCCCTTTGGATCCCTACATTTGTATCTTTGGGGTAAATACCCAGTAGTGCAGTTGCTGGATTGTAGGGTAGCTCTATTTTCAACTTTTTGAGGAACCTCCATACTGTTTTCCAGAGTGGCTGCACCAGCTTGTATTCCCACCAACAGTGTAGGAGGGTTCCCCTTTCTCCGCATCCTCTCCAACATCTGTCGTTTCCTGACTTGTTCATTTTAGCCATTGTGACCTGTGTGAGGTGGTATCTGATTGTGGTTTTGATTTGTATTTCCCTGATGCTGAGTGATGTTGAGCACTTTTTCATGTGTCTGTTGGCCGTTTGGATGTCTTCTCTGCAGAAATGTCTGTTCATGTCTGAACAGCAGCATCTTTAAAAAAAAAAAGATTTTCTTTATTTATTTGAGAGAGAGTGAAAGCAAGAGAGATCACAGAGGGAGAAGGAGAAGCAGACTCGCTGCTAAGTGGAGAGCCTGATGCGGGGCTCGATCCCAGGACCTGAGATCATGACCTGAGCCGAAGGCAGACGCTTAACCGACTGAGCCACCCAGGCGCCCCAACAGCAGCATCTTTTAAATGCCAGAAATATTTTCCTCCTTTCCCTTTTTAAATAATGGAATTGTTCATGCCTTTTTTCCCCCCTTTCTTTTGGACATTTGCAAGGTGAAAGGGAGGAATAATGTTTCTCCTGGATACTTTCTATCTCTCTTTCTCATTTGAATGACATCCTAGCTGGATAAAGTATTCTTGGCTGCATATTTTTCTCATTTAGCACCCTGAATATATCATGCCAGTCCTTTCTGGCCTGCCAGGTCTCTGCGTATATTTTGGTCTGTTAGAAGAAACTGCATCCCAAAATTGTAAAGAAAGAAAAACTTATATATATATATATATACACAAAAATAAAATTAAATACAATGAAAGTATAGAATGTTACTGTAAAAATGAAAATTAAAAAAGATTTAAAAAAAAGTTGATAAAATAAGAGATTGGTTGAAAAAGGAAAGAGAAAAAAATTAAAATTGAAAGACTAAAGAAATATAAGAAAAAAGCCATGGATTCTATGTGCTGTATTCTAAGCGCTGGAGTTTTGTATTTCTCCGTGATGGGTAAACTTGGTCTTGGCTGGATGTTCTTGCTGATCTTCTGGGAGAAGGGCCTTTTGCGTTGATTCTCAAGTATATTTGCCCCGGGTGGAATTGCACCGCCCTTGTCAGGAGGCCAGGCTGAGTAAGCGTCTCCGGATTGTTCTATGTGGCTTTTGTTCCCTGAAGGCACAGCTTTAGAGGATGAGAATGAACATGGTGGCCTCCCAATCTCCCGCCCTGGAGCTGAAGGCTTGGGGCCTCACTCCTCAGTGTGACCTCAGAGAAAAGCAGTCAAGCACTCCTGTCTCCCTGGTCTCCATCTGCACTCCGTGCTCACCCGGCCTGTGACCCAGCATTTGTATCTCAGGTAGGAGACCCGTTTCAAGTCTCCAAACCCTGCAGACTCCTGTGGTGCACACTCAGGCTGCTCATCCAGGGGAGGAAGTGGGGTCTCCCTGGTTCTGCCGTTTGCTGTGCCCCTGCTCAGAGCGCAGTCACCTGACTGAGCCATGGTTCGCAGTTTATGGCCACCCCGAGCTGAGAGCCCGCTCCCGGGCTTGCTGATTACAGCCGGCTTCCCTGTTCCAATGCCTGGGAACTCAGCCGCACTCAGGCACCCCCAGTCTTTCTGTGACCCCAAGGATCCTGGGACCACACTGTCCCACCTAGGATTCCACCCCGCTTTGCCACCTGAGCGCCTTTCAGGCAGGGACATCCCTCGCCAGAGCTGACTTCTGAAAGTTCTGATTTTGTGCTCCGCTGCTCTGTCACTTTCCAGTGCCGGCTGATGGGGGCTCCCTCCCCCCACGTTGTATCTTCCCATATATCATCTGGGATTCACTTCTCCGCACGTCCTACCTTGCAGAAAGTGGTCGCTTTTCTCTTTGTAGGGTTGCAGCTCTTCTTTTCTTAGATCTCCAGTTGAGTTCACAGGTGTTCAGAATGATTTGATAGCTATGTAGCTGAATTCCTGGGACCAGACAAAACTAAGGTTTCCTAATCCTCCGCCATCTTGGACTATTGAGCCGGTTAGGGAGTTTTAATACCACTTTTTGCTTTCATCTCTCACTGTCTGTCTGTCTATCCATGTTTCAGATGAGGAAACCATATTGTTCTTGCTTCAACAAGAAGTCCAGTTTCCTCCCATGGTCCTTGCTCAGGTGTTAGAGGTTTGGTAGCTGCCACCATGATGAATATTTGTATGCACCTCCCCCTTTCCCATGTCCCCTCCCTCTGGTGGAAAGCACCCCAACTCCTGTGTCCATCCACATCACAGCCATTTTCCCACCCCACTCCTAGCTCTGCCATCACTTAGTTTTACCACCAAGAATCAAAGAGCATTTTCTGTCATTACAAGGGCATCAGGGAAAGAGCCAAGCTCTCCTGCCCTGCACTATTCATAGTCTCTCACAACATTAACACACGGCTGTGTGTGTACTGTCAGCCCTCACTGGACAGTAGAAAAATGACAATGTGGAAATAGCTTAAACTAGGATTCTATATCACACTGTTCCCAGAGTTTAATAGCGCTATAAAGGAATACAGTCACACTTTTACCCCACATACCCCTGAGTATGCAAGAGGCAAGCAGCATAGCAGTTCTATGTGTGTGTTCTGGTACCACTGGAATGGCCTGATCCAAATCAAGGCTCTCCCATTCCTATGTGACCTTGGGCAAATTACTTACACTCTCGGTGCCTCAGTTTCCCCATCTGTAAATCCAGGGTAATAATAGTACTTTCCTCATAAGGTAGTGGCAGACAGAAATAAGTATAGAGTACTTAACACAGAGCTTAGCACAGGGTAAGCCCTTAATAAAGGTTAGGGCTTGTTGTTACTACAAGCCGACATTTCAACCTCGCTTCTCTCTCCTCAAGACAGAGCCCATTCTTAACATTTCCATTCTGTTTAGGAAATGCTCTTTGACAATAGGTATGCTCACCCAGGTCCTTTCTCCACCATGGCAACCCTCAGGACATAGTAATTTCCAGAAAAATTCAGAATGGAGAAGCCACAGTCTGGACCACTCTGAAAACTCTTTGAGGTCCCTGCCACTGAGTAAAGAGACTCGCTCATTTTTCCTGCAGACTTCCAGTTTCTTCTGAATAGCTTCTCCTTGGTAGACATGCACACGAATGCACGTGTACTTGTGCACACACACTCACACACCCTTCTAAAGGATAAGCAGTAATTCTCAGGGACTGGAGAGTCTCAATCCACTAACGGACAGTGAATCTGCCTTGCTTCTCCCATCCACAATAAAAATGGCAACTTATATTATTTTTGTACAGAAGGCCACTTCTCTTTTCTCATCTTCCTGCTTCTAGACCATTACTAAGGACATCTTAGTACCTAGGAAACAGAATCTATAATAGTACCACTTCAAACAGCAGAGCCATTTACCCTTAATTTTTATGTTTAGCTATAAAAAGATTTGACTCAAGACTTGAACTGGATGTTCTTCCTTTTTCTTAAAAAAATTTTTAATTGAGGGGCGCCTGGGTGGCGCAGTTGGTTAAGCATCTGCCTTTGGCTCAGGTCATGATCCCAGGGTCCTGGGATCGAGCCCCCCCATCGGGCTCTTTGCTCGGCAGGAAGCCTGCTTCTCCCTCCCCCATTCCCCCTCCTTGTGTTCCCTCTCTTGCTGTCTCTCTCTCTCTCTCTCTGTCAATTAAATAAATAAATAAAAATTTAAAAAAAAATTTTTTTTAATTGAAGTATAGTTGACATATAATTGGATAGTTTCATTTATCTTGGACGAGAACAAATCCTTAGGCTGGGGTCCCACCCCTTCTCATTTCTGTAAAGAAAAGGAAAAAGTAGAGATTTATTTTCCCTTTACCCAAAGAGTGAGGGGTAGTTCTTCTAATTATATTCTTTCAACTCTTGTTAATTGGGCACCTATCATCTGTAGGTGCTAGACACTGAATAAAAATCAAAGAAATATAAATCTGGTCTTTCCTTGAAACAGATTATGATCTAGCCAGAAGCAAAAATGCCGGAGAGGCACAGAGGGAGAAAAAGAGTGGTGCCTTGATCACCACTTTGTATCACCTAATGAGTAATTGGTACTTGGTAGCAAAGTTAAAATTATGGTTTTAGAAGGAGTTGAAGAAGTTTGGTGCAAGCCTAGCATGCATTAACAATCTGACCAGAGCCCAGAATTCCTTTTGTCTCTGGTTTCCAAAAAAGACCTACTATGTTACAAGATTGTCCTTTGCATAGCACTTCTGTCTGCTTGTACTTTATAGGCTCTACAGTACACACGTGCCTCCTAGATAGTCTGAGCTGCCCCACAATTCCTACCAAGACCCCGATCAACTTGTCAATTGCCATCCAACATCTGAACAAGTTTAGGGCAAGAGTTTTTAGGAAGGCCTAGGGTTTTTAGGAAGGACTAGCATTTTTAGGAAAATATTTTTAAGAGATTGAATAGATGATGACTCCCACTTAGGACATCACCACCATTCTGGGGCGTGCATCTTTGGTTAGCAGATGATGTCAGTATTAAGAAAGAGAACAGCGGGGAAGGAAAGAGTGCTGACAGAAGACATTCCTCACGTGTTATCTCTTCAAATGAAAGAAAGTGTTCTAAGTGAATGGTGGTAAATACACACCCTGCTCTGATTGCCAACTTTCACCATAAAACCTGTAAGTTGAAAGGCATGCAAACCAAAATTCACGAACCCCTCAACCTTGAGGGTATGAGTCACTAAAGCAATTCTCACATTTCACCATGCAGAAAGGCAGGAGACTTTCCAAAAAAGGTTGTGGTTTTTCTGTTTCCTTGATTCCCTGACACATAGCCCAGCCATGATCACATGTGGCAACAGGCAGGAAACTGTTGTCTTATTTGGGAATCCTCTCGGCCTTTTGGTAGGCGGAGTGGCACAGACTGAGAAGTCCAGATGGAAATGGCAATAGCTCCCCAAAATAAAGAGAATCAGTTAAAGGAAGTGAGCATTTCCCCTAGAATAAATATAGAAAACTGTTTGATCCAAAGAATAAATATTTCCAAACCCATTTCTTTGTAAAGGTCTCCTAGGAAAATACTTCGAATCTTCCATTTTCCATAACGCTTTCTCCCATTTTCCTTCTAGCCAAATGCTGACTCTCTGCATTTCCCAGCTGTTGTGGGGACAGCTATTCTCTTGGGGGACACGATATGAGTGACATTCACCTGCAGTTCTCCAAACAGATGCTTCTCAAGTGTCCCTCATTCTGACCCCAACGCCTGCTGTGCGACATTCATGGTGGCACGCAGACAGAAAGAATGGTGTCCGCCTCCCCCAAGGAGATTAGAGAACGAGGGGGTGGAGGCCAAGGGGACAAATGCTCTGCATGTTAGAGCTTTCTATCTGCTTTTCTGTAGGGTGATATAACTGGGGGGGGGGGGGTGTCCCAACACAGATCTCAACAGGACACATAGGCCCCCGTAGCGAAGCGGGACCGCCAGCTCCCTCTGGAGCACTAGAAGCTGTGTAGAAGGCAGGGATTCCTCTGTTCAGGTATTTCTGGATCAAGGCTGCTGCCGGCGACCACTCCTTCTTTATTCGGTGTTCCTCCAAGGATGAGATCACCCGGCTGAGAGAAAAAAAGGACAGAGGGGAAAGGGGGGAGGCAGTGAAACAGCAATGGGTGTGTCAACTCCGACTGGAATGTGTGCCCACTGTCAACCCCGAGTAACCCGAGAAAAACAAACACGAGTCCAGAACGTGTTCTCCCGCTCTGAGTGTGTCAGTCGCATAGCAGAGCAAGGGCGCCCTCTGCTGTTACCTGCGATTTGTTGTTCATGTCCAATTTCAAGCTCCATGTAAAACATGTTTAAGAAACATCCTACGTATGAAATAGGGAAACCAACTTGGGATCTCAGCTGTTGGAACCAGGCTGTGTTCTGTGTCGGGGGACAGAGACTTGAAGCGCTTGAGGCTGCACAGGCAGCTGGGAAAATTCCATCCTGGCTTGCGTTGTGGGGGGGGGGGGGTGGCCCCGGGGGCTTTACAGATCCAGGACAGTTTGCCCACAAAAGAAAGCATTTCTTGGGAGCAGGGCCCTTCTTGGGTGGCAGCACACTCTGAACCATTTATTTTCCTGTCCTTTCCCAGAAAAACCAGTTTGGGCTTTTTTTTTTTTTTTTAGTTTCGCCCATTTATTTCTCCACAAAAGAAAAAAAATACATCTAGTTCTCACATAAGGAGATGAAACTCAATGGCTTTGCCCACAAATATTGCATGAAGATAAGAATCTAAAATACCCAACTCTGATGAAAGATTCATTGTATAACTCAATGTATTTTCCTAGGAATATTAACTGAAATATAAAATGGTTGCCTCAGACATTCACCTTAGGGTTAATCCAAACGAAGTCTCCAAGAGAAACTTAATCATGATTATGATTAATATTTTGCATTTGGAAATAACTGCAAGTCAAAGGCCATAAACACCGTTAATGGTAATGCTTCGATATTTGCTCTTTTCCTGGTTTTTACTTTCAAAGTTTGGGGTGGGGACAGTGGTGTGTCTTTATTTTAGAAGGCTTCAAAAAATTGTCTATCACTGTACACATTTCTTTTACTTGTTAGAGAAAATACAATTACTTGAGGTTCCATAGATGGTCTTCTAATAGGAGGGAGAAAGGGAGGAAAGGAGTGGCGGGGGGAGGGTGGAGACCAGTCTTTCACCACCATCTTCCATAGTATCTTCCACAAATGTCACGCTGTGCACTTTATAAGGAGCCTTGCTACATAGCCTCTTTGTTAGTTGCACTTACCCCCTAGCAAAGGGTCACAGTTGGAGTGTCTACATAGCTAGAGATTTCTGAACGTCTCTGATTTCAAACATATGTATCACTTGAACACTTTTGGACCCAGGAAATGGAATCCAGCTGGCAAAAGGAGAATTTATTGGCTCATGAAAATTAACATTAAGGCCAGAGGTGGGGCTAGATCTCAGAGAGGGCAGGAACCAAGAATCTGAATTGCATCAAAGTTTTCTCCATCTTTCACCGATACTGAGTTCATTCTCTTTTTACTTGAGATTGACTTTTTCCATGAGACAGAAAGCATTGTTACTGGCCATTCCCTGGTTCACATTTCCCCAGTTCCACACCCCAAGGAAAAGAGGAAGCCTTCTCTTAAGCCCTATTTGGAAAATCCCAAGGAAAATTTCGGATTGCCCTTCCCTGGGTCATGAGTTCATATATGTGGCTAGGGTGGGTGGGGTTTTACGATGGACAATAGGAAGGGAGTGAGACTGGGTGGACAAGGTAGTAGATGTAATAGATGTCTACTACAATCTTCTGAAGAAGGTGGGGGTGGTGGAGTTTTCTTTAATTGAGCTTTTCTTGTGTATCAGGCACTGTGCCAAGTGTTTTCATTTTTCACACATGATTTTCTTTAATTGCCACAAAAACCCTACAACGCAGGTGTTATTATTAGATTCTGGAATTGAGATTTGGCGAGATTTAGCGACTTGTCCAAATTTGCACAGCTAGTACGTTGTAGAACTAAACCCAGAGCATTTTGATCCCAGAGCCCAAAGTAGTAACCACTATTCTATATTTCCTCTGTTTGTCAGATTATATGTGTTGGTCTCTGTTTCAGAAAAATTAGTCCCTGGAGTTCTGGTCAAGATTGCATGCAATCTATTTACACTCAAATTATGAATAGAAAAATTCTTTTTTTGAATCAAGGACAAATAAACTGTGATCCATTCTTTCTTCAGTATAAGGACTGAATTTTGTTCAGCTTTGTTTTCTTTTTAACATCTTGTCTAATTCCTTGGTCATAGTAGGTGCCAAGTAAAAATGATTTAGAGAATGTAATGAAAGGCTTTCTTTCTTTTTTTTTTTTAAAGATTTTATTTATTTATTTGAGAGAGAGAGAATGAGAGAGAGAGAACACCTGAGAGGGGATAGGGTCAGAGGACGAAGCAGACTCCCTGCCGAGCAGGAAGCCTGATGCGGGACTCGATCCAGGGACTCCAGGATCAATGAAAGGCTTTCTAACCACAACTCAAAATGTAGATGCAGTAATAGAAAAGATTGATAAATTTGATGACATAAAAATAATTTTTTCTTCACAGCAAAAAAAGGTAAGCAAAGTCAAAGGACAAACGGCAAGCTGGGAAAAACTGTTTGTAATGTATTTCACAGATAAGGAGCTAACATCCCTAATTTGCAAAGAACTTTTTGGTAAATGAGTTTAGAGAGGGCAATAATCCTATTGGAAAAAAATGTGCAAAAGACATGAACAGACAATTCACAAAAAGAAATGTAAAAGTGGCTCTTAAACTTATGAAAAGATGCTCACCTTCACTCATAATTTAAAAATGCACACTGAAACTACACAGAGACACCATTCTCACCCATCAGAGTAGCAACAATTCAAAAAGCTTGACAACACATTCTGTTAGTAAATTGTGGGGCACTCTCATTGCTGGAGGGAATGCAAAATTGTACAACCTCTATGAAGGGGAATTTGGCAATACCTAACAAAACTACATATGCACTTAGCCTTTAACCCACCAATGCTACTTGAAGGAATTTACCCTGAAATACACCTCTAGCAATGTGAAAATACATACGCAAAAGGTTATGCATTGCAACCTTATCTGTCTGAGCAGAGGAGACTGGCTGAATAATCTATGGTACATCCATACAGTGGAATACTATGCAGATAAACTTAAATCACCAGTAAAGAACAGATGGACATTATATGCCTCCAGATGTTTTACTCTGAGAAGGACACAGCATCGGCTACATAATATTCTGGCCCAAAACGCATAACATCTTCAGATTTGCATACTTATGAGTACAAGACCTTCCCTTCCCGGTGGATCCCAAAGCAGTTCCTGGAGGGCTTGAGGAGGGGCATCTTGTTCGTACTCATGTATAAAAGACAACCTATTTTTTCTGGTCTTCCCCCATTTCAGTAAAAGGCAACTCCAAACTTCTACTTTTTCAGACCAAAAGCTTTTATTCCTCAAGAGTCAGTATCCCCTTCTTGATAAACTATGAGAAAAAGATGGAGTTAGTTTTTTTTTTTTTTCATCAGCATTTGGTTCAGAGGCCCTCTGCTCAGACCTCAGGTTTGGGAAAAAGAGGAAGAAGATCTGAAGATGGGTAGATGACACCGATCCCAACCCAAATGTTGGGACTTTCAGCATAGTATAGCTGGTACCCCATACCCCATTGTGATATTTTAATAAATTGAGTATTAGTTTAAGGAAATCCCTCATTCATTTCTGGGTCATTGCCATAGAGCCAGAAGCTCATTAGGTGAGGTACAGAACTTCTAAGAGGAGGTAGCACAGTGATAGAGACCACACTTCTCATTTCCATTGGTCAGCACTCAGTCACATGGCCAAACCTAACTGCAAAGGAAGCTGGGAAATGTAGTCTAGCTGTGTGCCCAAGAGGGCAAAGGAAATGGTTTGGTGGACAACTAGCCAGTCTCTGTCACCTCGGTGATAGATTACGAATAATGTCTTCTCTTTCACATATTAATCCACTAATATGAACCTATCATGTTTAAATATTAAAATATTTATACTTTTTAAATTATGATGATGTGATTTCTTTTTATTAAGTGGATGACCTACATGAAACTCCTGATTGTGTAGAAGACCCATTAAGTACATGATGGATGCCAAACCTCACATAACATTGCCCTCAAGTCATATCAAATCATTTCTCAGAAATGGTCCCTGGTGATGGCAATTGAGAGACTCAAGAATGAAGGCTGGTGCCTCCACAAGAAATAAAATTAAGTGTTGCTTAAGCAATTCTCAAGAGCTAGCTGTTAACCACTGCACACCAGCTGTTCCCATTTCTTCATACTTTTCCATAAAACCCCAGATTTCAGCTTTTATTTTTTTACCCTTTTCCCTCTATGATGTAATTTGTATATTTAACCTATATGGTGGCTCAAAGTGAGCACAGTAAGAAGAAGGGACACTGAGGTTGGAAAACACAAATGTTAAAAAAAAAAAATTGGGGTGCCTGGGTGACTCAGTCAGTTAAGCATCTGCCTTCGGCTCGGGTCATGATCTCAGGATCCTGGGATCGAGCCCCACGTTGGGCTCCCTGCTGAGCAGGGAGCCTGCTTCTCCCTCTCCCTCTGCCTGTTTCTCCTTCTGTTTGTGCTCTCTCTCTCTCTCTGTGTCAAATAAATAAATAAAATCTTTAAAAAAAAAAGAAAAAAGGAAAAAAATCAAAGGACTTCAGAAGTAACATGGATTGGAGCTGGGGGTGGGAGTGATAGAACACAGCCTGAGGGTCACATGATTTTGCCATTGCCATTTTCTCTCTTTGATCTTCCACTATGGTCTTTTTCAAATTGCATTCATTTACTCAGCAGGTTCTTGACTCTGCTGGGAAGATTTAAATCAGAGATCCTGACTTAATTGGTCCAGTGGCTGGGATCTTAGGCTTTGGAACTGTTCAAAAGCTCCCAGGGTGATTCTCACGTACAGGAGAGCTGAGAACCATTGATTTCCTTTCTACATTGCTTTTAATTGACTAATTTTGGAGACTTGACCATACTTCTGATGAAATTGACTCATATGAAATTGAAAGTCAGTTCATGTAAAATGTGTGAAGAGGGGCACCTGGGTGGTTCAGTCAGTTAAGCCTCCAACTCTTGATTTTGGCTCGGGTCATGATCTCAGGGTCGTGAGATTGAGTCCTGCATTGGGCTCCACGCTCAGTGTAGAGTCTGCTTGAGATTCTCTCTCTCCCTCTCCCTCTGCCTCTCCCCCTGCTTGCGCTCACATGCTCTCTCTCTCTAAAATAAATAAAGAAAATCTTAAAATGTGTGAAGAAAAATACACCTACCCAGGCATTGTTTTTTTTTTTTTTTTAAGATTTTATTTATTTGACAGAGAGA